>NW_022589704.1:68517027-68656674 GCF_004348235.1 Phoca vitulina | reverse complement strand
GATTTTATTTATTTATTTGACAGAGAGAGGCACAGCGAGAGAGGGAACACAAGCAGGGGGAGTGGGAGAGGGAGAAGCAGGCTTCCTGCCGAGCAGGGAGCCCGATGTGGGGCTCGATCCCAGGACCCTGAGATCATGACCTGAGCCGAAGGCAGATGCTTAACAACTGAGCCACCCAGGCACCCAAATCTCTGTAACTTCTGCTTAATATCCCTGTGACCCTAAAACTACTCTAAAAAATAAAGTCTATTTAAAAAATTAAAGATAATTAAGATATATTATATTGGAATCTAGCAAGTGAATCATGAGCCTCAACTCCTAGAGATGGCACTTGCAGCTTAATTCCTGATTCAGTGTCCATCCATTTTTGGTACCTGATTACAGGCTAAAACAGGACGAGAATCCTGCTTATGGAATATTTCACCTGCTGGGCACATTGCCATGAATTCTTCATGAAATGAGTATAATGCCAGTGTTGGCACTTTGTATATGATTTGATAATTTTACTTGAGGTATCTGCCATTCCTATTGGGAAATTTTGAGGAAATTGTTCTTGTTCATGTGAAATGTTGCTACATTATTTATTCATTCATCTCCCTTTGCTGGATATTTTAAGTGTCACTGCTATATACTTTATAGTATTAGTCATGCTGAATAAATGCTTAGAGACATTGCTAATAACTCGTTTTGGAGGAAGAAACACTTCCCTTTAACTATTGAAATTAATATGTAAATTGCTCTGAACACTATTCCTACTAGATATTTTATAAAACCAACCAAATTCAGTTAGCTTAGCATAGTTTTTTGTATGTGAAATTCTTGATAACATAAGGTGTTCAGCTCACACACTTTACATTTATTTTTTAACAAACAGGAAAGTATCGCTCAACTCTGGAAAGGAAGATGTTTACTTCATAAAAATATTCTGTGGTTATAGTTCTCAGTTTTTATATACCACCCAAAAAACTATTTTTATAAACAATCTCTCTCCAAGACTGTCTAAATATTTCATGGAGGGTAATGAAATATGTCATGTAAGTGAACTCGCATTGCTGGTCTCTGTGAAGTTGCGTCCAGGCCAGTTCTGCTACTTCTACTCACTCCACTGTGTTGCTCATCTCTTCATTACATATGTACCTGGTGTCTTCTTGGTCTATTAGAACTCGCTCTAAAGAGAATTAGTAGGATCTAATTTTATTTCTTCCATTTAAAAAAATTTTTGATATCTAAAAGAATGAAGCCCCCACAGTAGAATTTTTTTTTTAATTATAAAATCAAGTTTTTAGAGGATAAAAGAGATGGTTCTACTCACTCTGAAATCATATCACTGGGTCTTATGGGTGAATTGTCTTCCTTCAAAGTTTGTATGTAGAAGCCCTAACCCCCAGGAGCTCCAAATGCAGCTACATTTGAAGACAGGGCGTTTAAAGAGGTGATTTAGCTAAAGTGAGGTCATATAGGTGGGTCCTAATGAAATCTGACTGTGTGCTTATAAGAAGAGAACATTTGGACACACAGAGACACTGAGAGGCACGTAGATAGTGAAAGGATCATGTGAAGACACAGTGAGAGGGCCGCCATCTGCAAGTCAAAGAGAGAGACCTCAGAGGAATTTCTATCTAAAATTTCAACTCTCTTCTCTCTCTCCTTCCTCTATCTAAAGTATTATATAATTTACTTACATTTTTAAAAGTAAGATTTATCAAGGCATCATTTTTACATACAATAAAATACACCCTTTTAAGTATATCCTTAAATGAATAACAGCATAATTGAAATATTATAGAACATTTCCCAGAATGTTTTCTTATGCCCCTTCGAAGCCAATCTCTCACCCCAACCCACAACCCTTGACAATTACTAATATGATTTCTGTCTCTGAAGTTTTGCCTTTTCTAGAATTTCACATAAATAGAATTATAGAGTATGGAAACTTTTGTGTCTGCTTTTTTTTTCACTTATTATAATGCTGTTGAGATTTACTCATACTGTTGCATGCATCAGTTTATTACTGTTTGTTATTGGGTAGTATTCCACTGTGTAAATGTACCACAAGTTGTCTATCCAATCACAAGTTGATTGTCTTTTGGGTTGTTTCTGCTTTGGGGCTATATTGCTTCACCTGCAGGTCTTTATTTTAATTTTCTCTTGGGTAAATACCTAGAAACAGGATTGCTGGGTTAAAAAGTGTATATTTTAACTTTATAAGAAACTGCCAATGTGGTTGTACCATTTTGTATCCTTACCAGCAACGTATAAGAGTTCCCATTGATCTGCATCCTCACCAGCATGTAGTTTTGTGCTTACGTATAGTGGTACCTTTACTAATCAACCTAATTTATTGTCTGTTCCCCTTCTACGGTGAACAGTTCATGAAGGGAGGGAATTTAATCTGTTTTGATCACTACTTTTCCAGTGTCTGAATCAGTTCCTGGCACAAAATAGATATTCAGTGAATATTTGTTGCATAAATGAATGAATATTACCTCTATTTAGGGCTAAAAAAAAAAAAAATACCTGAAACAAGCAAAACACAAAAAACCCCAGAGGCTCAGAGGGTTTATGACTTACCCAAGTGGAAGAACTGGGGCTAAAACCCAAGATATCTGGAGCCCCTGGGTGGCTCAGGCGGTTAAGCATCTGCCTTTAGCTCAGATCATGATCCCAGGGTTCCGGGATAGAGCCGAGCCTCATGTTGGGCTCCCTGCTCAGTAGGGAGTCTGTTTCTCCCTCTCCCTCTGCCCCTCCGCTCCCCCACCCTCACTCGTGCTCTCTCTCTCTCAAATAAGTAAATAAACAAATAAATAAATAAATAAAATCTTTATAAAATAAAAATAAAACCCAAGACATCTAACATCTAGTTGAACACTTTTGACACTGTACTACATTATAAGCCACTGGTCTGGCAAGGTAATTTTTATGATTAGCATTTAGAATATAGAAGAGTTTGGATAAATTTTTTTTTTTTAAGATTTTATTTATTTATTTGACAGAGACAGCGAGAGCAGGAACACAAGCAGTGGGAGTGGGAGAGGGAGAAGCAGGCTTCCCGCTGAGCAGGGAGCCCGATGTGGGACTCGATCCCAGGACTCTGGGATCATGACCTGAGCCGAAGGCAGCCGCTTAACGACTGAGCCACCCAGGCGCCCGAGTTTGGATAAATTTTTATTGTATTTAGGTCTTTTATATTATCTTCAAGCAGTTTTTAATTTCTAATAGGAAATGAAAAATATAAAAATAGAGGGATAAAAACATAAATATTTGAATAATAGTAGAGGTAAAATGGACTCTTATTTTAGAGTTTGTTAGAACATAAAAGTATTTATTTTGATTAGCCATAAGTAGGCATTTGACAAGGAGAGAGAAAAATCTTGGCTAGAGATGAGTTTTGCTGCATCACATTGAAGCCCTACATCACCTTGTTATTTTTAATAAGCTTGGTAATAACTTGGCTTAAAAGATTGGGATAGGAATCTGCACCAATATCCTTTTTTGTGGCCTTAGGTAAGTCCCTGAGAGCAGCCTTCTAGAGACAATGTCTTAAGTCTCAAAAATGCATAGGAAGTATATTTGAAATACATAGGAAATAAGAGATCTGGAAGCATACGTACCAAACCTATAATATTTGGGGGGAGCACAGAAGATAGGATTGTGAGGAAAAAAAGGCTTGTTTTCTCTGTATATTTCAAAGTGTTCAATTGGCATTGTGTGCATGCATTATTTTATAATTTCTTTCTAATAATAAGTCTTATGATGGGAAATTCATCCTATGGCAAGTCATAAAAGATGAGCCAATTAGGGCCAGGTGGTGCTCATCAAATAAGTTCCCTATAACCAAATTTAATTCCCATTTCAAGAAAATAGCAACCTACAAAATTCAAGGGTAGAATAGAGCAGAATGTTTAAGGTATAATAAGTAGATTTGCCATTTTGTTCATACATTTTCTTATTCACTCACTCATTGGCTCATTCCATCAGTATCCATTGGTCTTCTCTGTGTTGTGTTAGCATTGACAGTATGAAAATGAGTATGATATGGTTTCCACTCTCAAGGAGCTCAGTGATTATCAAGAAGAGCCTAGAGATGCACTTTGCACATTGTGCTGCACATTGAGTATTTGTTGAATCTAATAAATGAGGAGGGAGCTAGATGCAATGCCTACTCAAATAATTGCAGCATAGTGTAGTAAGTATTTATACTAGATATATGCATAATGGCCCGGAGGAAGAAGTAAGAAACTACCCTGGGGAGTTGGGACATATTCATAGAAGAAATAAACCCTAAGTTGTCATGCTACCTCTGTTGTACCTGTCACTTGAGTTTATTATATACGGCATATCTATGTTTTACTCTCTCTTTATTGTATCTATATGTTCAGCATGAGCAGGTCATAATTAGAGTTGAGGCCGCTGAGATAGAGAGAATGGACTCCTGGAACCAACTGGCAAGGATCCTTAAAAATTGTAGTAAGTTTTATCTGGTAAAAAATTGGGGCATTAACAAAGCTCTGGGAAGAATTATGTGATAATAGATTAGAAGGTGATCATAGGAAGTGGAGCAAGGATCAATAACCTAGGTATGAAATGTTTAAGTCTTTACTATTGACTCAGACAATGATAATGGGAAGAAAGTGAATAAACCAGGGGGAAAAAAGGAAGAAAATCCAAAATTGACAAGGCTTTATTCATTCATTCAACAAAAAATTATGGAGTACTTTCTAATTTATATGAACTATAACAAATTTTGCATACACGACTTTATTTAAACCTCATACAACCTGTGGAACAAGTATTACTCCTGCTTTACAGATGATCAATATGAGGCTCCAACAAGTTAACTAATTTGTTCAATATCATATAGCCAACGAATGATAAATGAGAGTCAAACTCAAATCCATCTGGTTTTAAAGCCCATGAACTTTCTCCTACAACATATTAAAATAAAAATAATAGTAAAGGATTATTATTATTATTACAACTCCTTAAAGACAAGGACTGTCATTTATTTCTATGTATTTCCCCAAAGCAGTTAGCAAGGTATTCTGCACAAAATAATTTTAAACCATTATATATCAATGAATGAATAAACAACATTGTCTGCTCTGTGCTAGACATTTGGGTGTAAAAGTGACAAAATAGTGGGGTCTCTGCTCTTATATAGCATATTATCTAGTGAAAAAATTAGACATTAAACATTACTCAAAGAAGTGATTAATTATAGTTGACATAAGTGCTAACATATAAAGGTGCAGAATGTCATGAGAGTGAGAAATACTTCCAAAGTTATGTATTTAGAAGCCAAGGAGAGGATATGGCTATTTGAATGAAAATGAAATTCAGATGAGAACAAGTTTAAGAATTTAATGGAGAGAGTATTTATGTTTTCAGTATTAGCTAGCTGTCATAGTGTTTTATAGAGTTATTTTGCATATTTTTGAAAAGTTCTTTTCTTCATGATAATAGCTATAAGTTTAGATAATTTCCTAGAGAGATAAGTATAAATACTTAGACAATCTCTTCTAAGAATAAATTCCAAAATGTGGAAATAAATATATTCATAAAAGACTTACCACTGTGTTATTTAAATAGTCATCTTGATAGAAACAAATTAAATGTTTAATAATAAAGAAAGAGTAAGTAAACCATGTCGCATCCATTAACAATTATAGTTATGAAGAATAACATAGCCACATGGAAAATGCTTTCATTACGGTCCTATATAGAAAAGATTAAAGGGGCACCTGGTTGTTCCGGTAGTTAAGTGTCTGACTTTTGATTTCGGCTCAGGTCATGACCTCAGGGTGGTGAAATCAAGCCCTGTGTCGGGCTCCGTGCTTGGCATGGAACGTGCTAATTTTTTATTCTGTAAATATTCTGTAGTGTGATTTTATTATTTTGGTAACTCAAAATACTTTTGGAAAGAATAGGCATAAAAATGTGTTTGACTTCTTCAGATAGATCATAGTTCTCTGATTTTATGCCTTATATCAAAACCTAACTTGCTATACAGCACTCTGGGGGCTAATTTAGTCAATAAAGAGACTTCAAAAAAATGAATCACAAACCATTATTGTTCAGTACACACAGGAAGGTACTAATAATAACTATAAAGACAAAAGGAGAGCATCTGCAACCCAGAAACTAAAATTAGTAATAATGTTGAAGGGAGTTCTACCAAATTATGTTTTCCAGAAGACAGCCACAGGCTCTTCTCATGGAAGGGAGACTGATCACCTCCATTAGCCTTGAAACAAAAACAAAGACTTCTGGATGAGGGCATTTAATTATAATGTTTATCTAATCACTCTGTAGCCATTTATATAAATAAGATGGCATAGAGCACATGCTTTTCTTTGGGCAAAGTAAGTAGAGGATATGTTTGGTGAAGTGTATTTCAAGCCAAACAATCCAACACCACAAGTCAAAATTATTGGCATTTTATACTGGTGTTTTTAAAAATGTAAAAAAATGCAGGTACTGCCCATTTTTTTGCCTTTGGATTGTTGAACTTCCCAGTCTGTGAGCTGGTAGTAGTGACAATCGTGTAACAATAACAACAGTGATGATACCTAATACCTAATTAGCATTTCCTCATGCCAGACCCTGTTCTAGGTGCTTTTATCTATATTAACTCATTTTACCCTCATAATACCCTCATGTGGTTGATTGCTCTCATTATCCCCACTTTAGGAAAAGTGTAATATGGAGAGGTTAAGTAACTTGTCCAAGGTTGCTCAACAAAGTGCTTGGATTTGAATGATACAGGAATTCTGACTGGAGAGTCTGAAGTCCAGTGTCCTAATCATCAGGCTATCTTATGCACTTAAAGAAGTTTTTTTCATTAATACTTCCATCTTATGGCCAGAGTTACTAAAAATTATTTTGGACAAAATTAACAACCGAGCTTATTCCAAACTCATATTCCATCTCATCACATTGCTGTCTCTAGTTTTATTTTCATTCTTCTTCTTTTCCTTTGGTAGTTTTGGATTAGAGTTATTTGGACTAAGTTCATCAGCATAAGTGAAGAACAGAAAAGTGGGGTTTTTCTCATTTTATCTTGATTTATTTACTTAGAATATCTGCTTTTGACATTTAAGAACATAAAATCTAAATATCCAAAGCCTTCTTTGAGCTACCAAGGGTTGGTACAGATACTTTTTTAAACTTCCTGTACAAGCTTAGAACCTCTGAGAACTAACTGCTGAGATTTCAAATATCGGAGGCACAGACTCAGGAAAGAACAATGATTTGATTGGTGATAGGTGATAACTGCGATGTATAACATAAGTCTTTTACTTTGATAAATATATTTTTCCTTTTTGGAACTGATTTGTGGGTGAGCAATATTATGAACTAGAGGTAGGTCTGACAAGGCGGTGTAAGTGACTAACATCCACTTAGAGACCTGACTCTCCAAAAAAAAGTCTCTCCTATGAGCTTGATATTTTTATACCAAATTGCTTAGGACCTTCAGAACAAATTTGAGTACTTTCTAAGTATGTAGTCATTTCACTGTTGAAATGTAAATATCCTCCCAGGAATGGAGTAACACATTATGCCGTTGTCCTCACTAACACAATACAAACACTTTGGAAAACAGAGACCTTGACCCTGAGGGAGTGGTGCACACAGCAAGCCAAGTGAATGGAGATGTGATACCAGTCCATGGCCAGGTTTAGATGAGGCCATGAGAAATAGGAATCTGGACAGTTGGACCAAAAGAGGTGGTGGTAGGACATGTGGAGCTGCCAGGACATGAGGGCAGGGCTGCAGGGTGTTCTGGTGGGGCCGGGGGGAGGGGGAGATATCTTACAGGAGGAGTGTCTGAAAAGGGGAACCTGAGATGATCATATAGTGTAATTAGATTACTTAATTTGTTCTGGAGTCATCTCACTCCTCTGCCTGTGCTGACAGAAATGCCATAAGTTACCGCTGGAGGAAACATATTATAGCAAAAAGAGCAGAGGTTTCAGGGTCAAGCAGACCTGGATTCAAATCTAATCAGTATGGCCTTGAATAAGTTACTACTCAGTTTCCTCCATCTATAGAATGTAGAAATCAAACTATGAAACTACGAAACAAAGTGCCTCCTGTCATGCAATGGTAGCTGTGTGTATATAATATCTGTATGCATAATATACAGTAGCTAGAGAAAGCATACACATGTATGTATATACACACACTTTTATACAGAGATGCATTCATTCGCCTGTTGTAGTGTTACCTTTCTCCCTTGTTACCTTACTTCTGCAAGAAACTTACCATGTTTTCTTTAGTTTACATTTTAGCTTCCTTTTGTCATATATAAATTTACTTTCACCGGATTTTCAGAATATTCAGATCATTTCCTATTAAACTAGGGTGTTGGGCCCTTTTTGTTCTCGTGAGGTAAATTAACAAAACGACCAACTTAGAGAATTCTAATTGTTAGCTACCTAAAAAGTAGAATGTTGGCCACATGATGTAACAGATTCAGACAATATATTACTAATTTACTCTAACAAGAAAGAGACTATTGCTCCTAATGAATACTAACCATTTTCTTTTCAGCAGCACTACTGTGCAATAGTCATTTGTGTTATTTGAAATTTGTGATAAGGCTCGGTAAGGATTTGAGGCAGTTCTTCTGTATGTTCAGATGAAACCTGAATCGTAGCATATATATTACCTAGGTAAATATAATTAATCTCTGTAGCAGTTTAAATATTTTTTTATGATTCTAAGAAGGAGACTTTAGGGAACATACGCCAGTCTAAAGCTAGGCATATGTTGTTCCCAAGGCCCTAAGTTAGGGATCTCTGATCAATGGATTAGATACCATCTATCAGGAGGACCTTGAAGTCTTATTTGGCAGATATCCAAACAGCTCTCCAGTCCACTTGCTTCCTCACTCCCACATGCTTAGTTAGCTGGGAATCCCAGTGGGGTGGGGCGGGGCGCAAAGGGAGGCGGCATGTTTGTTCCTCCCCTCACTGCCTTCAGTTTACTTTATTTTCAGAACCATCCCTAGGGATCTAAAAGATTTCAGAAATATGAAAAATATCTCTTCCTTACAAGTTTAGAGGCCCTAGACCTGACCATTTAAAGATTTACTTTTACATTTTTTAAAAAAATTCTAACAATTTATACAGAGAAAAAGACTGCAGATACCTGTCCTTTTTACAAAATTTCTTACCATACTTACATAACAAGAATTTTTAGAAGAATAAAATCATTGGTACATACTTGTTTTTCTAAATATAATTTTGAGCGTAGTTATAAATATTTCAGTTTGTGGATTAATGCTGTACCTTGTCATCGCCTAACCTGCGTGGTCTTTCTTGGAATAATAGATATCCTTGAGGCCAGTATCCATAGTTCCAGAATATTCTCAGCCATCTGGCTCTGCTACAGAATAAAGTCAGACTGGAAATAAGACAGTGGTAAATAAAAGAAGCTTCCTTTGCCCACCCCACCTCCCAAGGGCTCCATTTATAAAAGGAGTACAGACCAGAAATCCTGTGCCCTATTAGATCCTTTTCTTGGTACCAGCCTGCAGCTGAGCTTTAGTTTCTCATTTTTATTTTTTATTTTTTTATTATTTTTTTTAAAGATTTTATTTATTTATTTAATTGACAGAGAGAGAGAGACAGCGAGAGAGGGAACACAAGCAGGGGGAGTGGGAGAGGGAGCAGCAGGCTTCCTGTTGAGCAGGAAGCCCCATGCGGGGCTCGATCCCAGAACCCTGGGATCACAACATGAACCAAAGGCAGACGCTTAAGACTGAGCCGCCCAGGGGGCCCTAGTTTCTCATTTTTAAATGAGGACAAAGATACCTGTCCTACTAGTCATAGGAGTGATTTGTAGGTTTAATATTGTATCAAAGTACTTTAAAACCCACATGGCAAGCTTATATAATGATAGCTACTTCGTATTGAATACTAAATTCTAGGAATAGTACTGGAAGCTTTACACATTATATGGTACCTCTTCTAAGCCTCAACACAACCCCGCACAATTGTTATAATTCCATTTGATGTATAATAAGTTAATAGAAACTCACAGAGGTTGTGTGATTTTCTGAGGTCAAATAGGTTGAAAGGGATGAGTCAAGATTCAGCTCAATATTTCCAAATGGAGGCTTTAATTTTCTTTCTACTCAGAACTCAGGCAACAACATTATTTAATGTCCTTAAGAATGGTTAGGTGGCGGGTGCCTGGGTGGCTCAGTTGGTTAAGCGACTGCCTTCGGCTCAGGTCATGATCCCAGAGTCCTGGGATCGAGTCCCACATCTGGCTCCCGGCTCAGTGGGGAGCATGCTTCTCCCTCTGACCCTATCCCATCTCATGCTGTTTCTCTCTCTCTCAAATAAATAAATAAATAAATAAAATCTTTAAAAAAAAAAAAAGAATGGTTAGGTGGCATTAAGAAAAGGGGAAGAAAAAATACTGAAAAATCTGTCCCTTCAGCAAAGCTGACAAATCACCCTGATAAAATCAATGCTTATTTTTTAGAGTAGACCACATGAAAACTCCTGGGCTTCATACATTTTTATGTATTAAGTATTGTGTAAAAAGGGAAAAATAGACGTTAGATGCCAGAAGACTATATGGTATACTACCCAGCCAGATCCAAGCTTGGATTTTTCCTATGTTCCTTTCTACTCAGATTGTCAATCATATACACAAATCACAAGTAACATGAAATAGGAAGAACATAAGGACTTCCTTCGCTTTTGGAAAACAGATGGGAGACAACAGAAAATTTTTTTCAGAAATGCAGAAAATTATTACTTCTTAATAGCTAATATGGCTTCTTTAGGCAGTAGGAGAGATACCTTGTATTTCTGTTTATAATCTTAATATAGCTCTATTTTTATTCTTTATAAAAATCAAGTCTCCCAGTAAAAACAGTATATTTTAACCACACTAATCTTTAAAGTCCATCACTAAAAATGTAGGTATACACACTAATTTCTAACTCCCTAGAGCATTTTGCACCATCGGTCTTAGACATTGGAATAAAGGGTTGCTCAGGAGAGCAGCACTGCCTCACACAATATGATTTGGTGGCCACCATTCTTGTTTTCCAGTAAGAGGAAAATTTCATGAGCAGAAACATTAGCTCCTTAAGATCGTGCTGATGAAAAGAATGTTTCTGAGCCACTTCTGAGCCAATATCTTAACAGGTCGATCACGGACCTGGGGTGTTCACTCCTCATGATAGCCCTGCCAGACACCGACATGTTAGCACCCATGTCTGCAGTCATGGATCGTGTCGTACCCACTTCGGCACTGACCTCTATGTCTAAAGATGGACACTGAGTCTTCCCCTGATGAACCATGGACATCGTATCTCCCATAAATTTCTGCCCTCCAAATTCAGGTTGCACGGGCATAAATGAGATTGTATCTATCTGATTAGCACATGGTGCTAAATATTCCACTGTAGTTCCCAGTTTGATGGCAAGTCTAACCTTCATCTCATTTTCCCAAGTGTCTTTAATCAAAGTCCCAGGGTTCTTAGTATCCTCAAGATGAAAGGGAGATTGATTGGCTCCTATTGCAACCATTGGCTTTGTCCCAGTGTTCCATTCTGGACACCATCCCCTTCATGCTGAAGAAAGGATCCTGGCCTAGCGGCTTTTAGAAACTCTATCACAGGGTGACCAGAGGTGATGTGAACAACAACAAAAAAACCTGTTACATCCAGGTGCAGATAATTAGCCTGGAGGTCAATATCTGGAGGCACCCACTATCCAAATTTGGCCAGGTTGCTGTTGAGGATGGATGGGCCAGTTTTACAGGTGGACACCATGGTACTGGTTCCCAAGAACCAAGTTATTCCACGAGTCCCCTGGCAAGATGAAGGCATCATCACAATTTGCCCTTTTTTTTCCCAATGTGTTGGTACTTTAATTGTTAAGCAGTGACTAATTCTTCTTTTAAAAGAATGATTAATTTTCCCAGTGTAAATCAAAGTAAAGCCATGAGTTACAGCTTTGAAGAATTTATTTTAGAATCAGTTATGTCTTAAGTTGACTTGCCTATTATTCAAATGAGTCAGAACTAGCAATTTGCTTTGTTTTTCTTAGGTGCTATATGATAACAGAAGAGCTGGCTTGTTTAGTGATTTCACTAAAATATGCAAATGAATAACCTCAATTCTCCATTGATGTGCCCTTTGTTAGTAATTTAAATGGGATCAAAGGGCTAGTAAATGTTTTGTTCCCAACTTCCTTTTAAAAAAAATTCTTTCAAATAAAATTCTATATATGTGTGTGTGTATACACACACACACACATTTTCCCTTTTAACGTACGCATCTACTATAATGCTAATTCTCGCTTATGTTACTCCTACAAGAAATTTGACCTATTTTCCCTATTTTTCATTATAGTTTTCCTTTTATCATCAATAAATTTACTTTTAACAAGCGTTCAGAGTATGAAAATGCTTTCCCATCAAACTCCTATGGTGTTGGGCTTTTTTTTCTGATGCAGAGTAACAGAATGTTCAACTTGGGGGACTTCCCATCATGGGAACACACTCCCCCTTACTACTAAACTGATTTATAGACAGAGAGAGTTTGGCAGGTTCATTTCTGTATGAGCAGAACAGTAGCAAGACATTTCAAGGCCTATAATCCTTGCTTTTTCACAATTGCTTTTTCATCTAATCCTGGCACAACTGTGAAATTGGAACCAGAGACTCTGAACAAGATATTGTAGACACAGTTGGGTATTTTGAAGGCTACCATAGGTATAATCTCTAAACCTTCGTTTGGAGGATCCAAGATCAATGTGAATACTTTAGGTTCTACTTTTTTCTTATCCAATTTTTTATTTAAATTCCAGTTAATTGGGGCACCTGGGTGGCTCAGTCTTTGGGCATCTGCCTTTGGCTTGGGTCAAGATCCTGGGGTCCTGGGATTGAGCCCTTCGTTGGGCTCCCTGCTCAGCAGGAAGCCTGCTTCTCCCTCCCCCACTCCCCCTGCTTGTGTTCCCTCTCTCACTATCTCTTTCTCTGTCAAATAAATAAATAAATAAATCTTAAAAAAAAATAAAAAAAATTCCAGTTAATTAACATGCAGTGTAATATTACTTTCAGGTGTAGAATTTAGTGATTCATTACTTACATACAACACCCAGCGCTCATCACAACAAGTGCCCTCCTTAATACCCATTACCCATTTAACCCATCCCCCCACCCACCTCCCCTTCAGCACTTTAGGTTCTACTTTAAAAAAATAAGAAATGATCTTATTTCAGACTATAGACATGCTATTGGCAGCTCTCCTGTTAATTTTTAGTCCCTAGACCCGTGTCTGAATATCTTCATTAAGTATGAAAGGGTCATTCATGTTAAAATTTGTCTTTTTAGTCTTGCCATCCTGTTGAAGATCTTTTGACTGCATAAGTGAGGGTTTATTTCTGGGCTTTCTATTTAGTTCTATTGGTCTATAATCTGTCTTTATGCCAGTACCATACTGTTTGATTATTCTAGCTTTGTAATATGTTTTGAAATCAGGAAGTGTAAATCTTCCAACTTTATTCTTTTCTCTCAAGATTGTTTTGACTATTCAGAATCCTTTGTGGACTCATATGAATTTTAGGATTATATTTTTCTATTTCTATAGAAAATGCCATTGGGATTTTGATAGGGATTGCATTAAATTTGTAGGCCACTTCAGGTAATATGGACATTTGAACAACATTAAGTCTTCCAATCCATGAACACATGTGTAGCTTTTCATTCATGTCCTTAACTTCTTTCAGCAATGCTTTGTAGTTTTAAATGTGCAGGTCTTTCATGTCTTTAGTTACATTTATTCCTAAGTATTTTATCCTTTTGATGCTCTTGTAAATACAATGGTTTTCTTAATTTTCTTTTTGGATTGTTCATTCCTAGTTTGTAGAAACTCAACTGAGTTTTGTATGTTGATTTTTTATCTTACAATATTGTTTAATTCATTTATTCTAAGTTTTTATGTGTAAAATCGTTAGAGTTGTCTACACATAAGATTATGTCATCTGCAAAAGTAAAAATAATTTTACTTTTTCTTTTCCAATTTGGATGACTTTTATTTCTTTTTCCTATCTATTTGTTCTAGCTAGGACTTCCAACTATGTTTAATTAAAATGGCAGGAGTGAGCATCCTTGTCTTGTTCTTAATCTTAGAGGAAAAGATTTTGGTTTTTTTCCTGTTGATTAGGATTTTAGCTGTGAGCTTGTCATATATGGCTTTTATTATGTTGAGATAATTTCATTCTATTATTTGTTTGATGAGTGTTTTTATTATGAAAGGATGTTGAGTTTGTCAGATGTTTTTTATACATCTAATAAGATGATCATGTGATTTTTATCTTTTGTTCTATTAATGTGGTATATCACACTGATTGATATCTGTATGTTGAACCACCCTTGCATTCCAGGGATAAATTTCACTTGGTCTTGATGTATGAACCTTTTAATGCACTGTTGAATTTGGTTTGCTAGTATTTTGGTGGGGATTTCTGCATAAATAGACATCAGAGATATGAGCTTGCAGTTTTCTTTCCTTATAATATATTTTTCTGGCATTGGTATCAGGGTAATGCTGGCCTCATAAAATGAATTTGGAAGTGCTCCTTCCTCATCAGCTTTGTGAAAGAGTTTGAAAAGGATTGACATCAATTCTTCTCTAAATGTTTGGTAGAATTCAACAGTGAAGCCATCTAGTCATGGGCTTTTCCTTTTGGGGAGATTTTTTATTATGATTCATTTCTCTTTACTAGTTATGGGTCTGTTCAGAACTTCTATTTATTTATGTTTCAGTTTTGGTAGATTGCCTGTTTCTAGGAATTTGTCCATTTCTTCTAGATTATCCAATTTGTTGGCATATAATTGCTCATAGTAATCTCTTAATAATTCTTAATTTCGGTGGAATCAGTTGTAATGCCTCCTCCTTCATTTCCAATTTTGAGTCTTCTGTTTTTTTCTTAGTCTAGCTAAAAGTTTGTCAATTTTATTGTCTTTTCAAAACACAAACTCCATTTCATTGATCTTTTCTATTGTTTTTCTAGTCCCTTTCATTTATTTCTGCTCTGATTTTTATTATTTCCTTTCTTCTGCCAACTTCAGGCTTAGTTTGTTTTTCTTTCTCTGGTTCCTTGTGGTTTAAAGTTAGGTTGTTGATTTGAGACTTTTCCTCATTTTGAGGCATTTATTGCTATAAACTTCCCTCTTAGTACTGCTTTTCTGCCCCCCATAAATTTTATTATGTTGTGTTTTCATTTTCATTTGTCTAAAGATATTTTCTAATTTTTCTTTTGGTATCTTCTTTGATGCACTGGTTGTTCAAGGGTGTGTTGTTTCATTTCCATGTATTTGTGAAATTTCCAGTTTTCCTTCTCTTACTGTTTTCTGGTTTGATTACATTGTGTTTGGAAAATATATTTAGTATGATTTAATTCTTTTTAAATTTGTTAGGACTAGTTTTGTGACTTAACATGTGATCTGTTTTGGAGAACGTCCTTTATGTGCTTGAGAAAACTGTATTCTGCTACTATTGGCTGAAATGTTCTGTATATGCTGTTAAGTTCATTTGGTCTATAGTGTTGTTCAAGTCTTCTGTTTCCTTGTTTCTCTTCTGTCTGGATGAGATCCATTATTTAAAGTGAAACACTGAGAATTTAGGAAATAAAACAAATGAGCAAAGGGGAAAAAAACAGAGAGAGACAAACCAAGGAACAGACTCTTAACTGTAGAGAATACACTGATGGGTTATCAGAGGTGAGGTGGGTGGAGGGATGGGTGAAATAGGTGATGGGAATTAAAGAGTACACTTATCATGGTGAGCAATGAGTAATGTATAGAATTGTTGAACCACTATATTATACACCTGAAACTAATATAACACTGTATGTTAACTATACTTGAATTAAAATTAAAATTTTAATTAAAAAATTAGACATAATTATAAATAAATAAATAAAGTGAAGTATTGAAATCTCCTAATATTATTTGTTACTGTTTATCTTTTCCTTAGTTCTGTCAATATTTCCTTTCTATATTTCAGTGCTCTGCCGTTAGGTCAGTATACATTTTTAATTGTTGTATCTTTTTAGTGAATTCACCCTTTTATCATTATATAATGTCCTTCTTTGTCTCTTTTTACAATATTTGACCTAAAGTCTATTTTATCTGTTATAATTATGCCCCCCTCCCTGTTCCCTTTAGGTTACCATTTGCATCAAGTATCTTTTTTTATTCTTTAACTTTCACCCTATGTGTATCCTTAAATGAAAAGTTTCTTCTAGACACATTTAGTGGATCTTGTTTTTTATCCATTCAGCCACTCTTTGCCTTTGACTGGGGAGTTGAATCCATTTGCATTTAAGTAGTTCTTGATAGGGAAGGATTTACTATTCCATTTTGTTATTTGCTTTCTGTCTTACAGTGTTTTTGTCGCTCTTTTCCTCTTTTTCTGTCTTTGTTTTTTTTGGGGGGGTGGTTTTAGTGACATTGATTCCTTCACAATTTTCTTTTGTGTTTGTTCTACAGGTATTTTCTTTGTGGTACCATGGGGCTTACATAAAGCATCTTAGAGTTCTAACAATCTATTAATAAACTGATAACAAATTCAATTTCATATAAATACTTTTCGCTTTTACTTTCTCCCCTTTACACACTTTATATTATTGAGGTCACAAATCACATTTTTATATCATCTATCCATTAACATATTTTATAGTAATAGTAATTTTTAAATTATTTTATTCCAGAATTTTATACCAGCATTAAAAGTGATTTTTTACACACATCCATTACAATATTCTTTTTTGTCTGTATGTTTACCCTGACTAGCAAGCTTCATACTTTCTTGTGCTTTTGTGTTGCTGTTCAGGGTCTGTTTGTTTTAACTTAAAGAATTTCCTTTAGCATTTCTTACAAAGCAGGTCTAGTGGTGATGAACTCCCTCAATTTTTTTGTTTGTTTGTTTTTTGTTTTTGTTTCGTTTTGTTTTCATATCTGGAAAGGTTTTATTTCTCCTTTATTTTTGAATAATAGTTTTGCCAGACATAGCATTCTTGGTTAGTAGTTTTCCCTTTCAGCACTTTGAATGTATCACCCTTCTCCCTTCTGGCCTACGAAGTTCTTGCTGAAAAATCCACTGAAAGTCTTGAGGTTCTCTTACACATGGTGAATTGCTTTTCTCTTGCTGCCTTCTGAATACTCTCTCTGTCTTTGACTTTTGACAGTTTACTTACAATGTGTCTCAGTGTGGATTTCTTTGAATTCACTATGGTTAGAGTTCTATGGGTTTCTTAAATCTGGATGTCTGTTTCTGTCCCCTTTCTTTAAGTGAGTTTTTTTTTCCTTATTCTCTTTCTTTTTCTTCTGGGACTTTCATAATGTATATATTGGTCTGTTTAATGGTATTTAGTATGTTTCTTAGGCTTTCTTCATTCTTTTTCATTCTTTTTTCTTTTTTGTTTTTCTGACTGGGAAATTTCAAATGACTTGTCTCTGAGTCCACTGATTCTTTCTTCTCCTTGAGTGAGCCTAGTGTTGACTTGCTCTAGAGAATTTTTCAGTCTAGTTACTATATTTTTCAGCTCCAAAATTTCTGTTTGGCTCTTTTTAGTATTTTCTATCTCTTTGTTGATATTCTCATTTTATTTGTGCATTGTTTTCTCAAGCTCTTTGAGTATCTTTATGATGGTTATTTTAATTTTATGTCAGGTAATTCATATACCTCCATTTCTTTAAGATGAGTTTCTGGAGATTTATTTTGTTCTTTTGTTTAGGCCATGTTTCCCTGTTTCTTATTACTTTGTGGTGGGATTGACACATTTGAAATAACAGCTCATCTCGTAGTCTTTTTGAATTGGCTTTGTACAGCAGAAGACCTTACTAATCAGCCTGACTAGAGATTCTGGGGGACTCTAACCTTCTTTCTGTTAGGGGTAATGTAACTTTTCTGGAGAAGGGATGTATTATGTGTAGTAGTAGAAGGAGGATTTCTGGAATCAAGTGTATATAGTCAGACTCTCAATTAGTTTCCACATTTACATCTTCTTCTCTCACTATATTTCTTTGTTTAGTATGAGACCTTGTCTTAGTCCACACCCTCTTTGGGATTCTACTGGGCAGTCCTTTACTAGTGTTGGAAATCAAGATTTAGAGTGCTTGAATGATATTCCCATGGCCATGCAGCCAGTAAGGAACAGAGCTTTATGTACAGCCAATCTGGGACTTAGGAACCTATAGTTTCAAATAAATTGCATTTATGTATGTCTATTACTGCATTTTAGGTTCCTTTGTTTCCCTTTTGCTGTAGCTTCTCTCTCTGCTACCATGGAGGTCACTGTAGCGCTTCCATATCCTATCTCTTAAAACCCTTGTCACCAGCTTTCTCACTGGAACCCTTTACCCTCTTAGAGGCCTAGTCCAGGTGAGCCCAGCTAAGGAATCTTCTAACCTTCCTTAGTAAGAGAAGGAAGCATGCTTGTTTGTATTACCCAAGTCAAGTAGAGTTTCTTGCTGTAATAGGCACTCAATATTCTTTGAAGCATAAATGAATGGTGTAAAGACCAAATTCCTGATGTAGAAGACACAAGAGAGACTATTGCTTAGGCAGAGGGATTTACCAAGTAGAAATTGTGTGATATTTTTCTGTAGAAATAATGTTAGTAATGGTAGTTAGATTCTATAGTTTATTAATACCATTAAAGCAGCAGTTCAACTAATTTTGTTATACAGTATATATGGGTTAATCTGGGAGCCCAACCACCATTTTTATAAAATGCTTCTATAAGAAAATGCATTCTGAAGGACAAATAGTTTATGAATGAATTTTTGGAAACAAAACCATTTATAAGTTGAAGTTAACATCTAGGAACGTTTATCTGTTGGTAATCTTTGCTTGTGTCTCCTTCTGATTTATTTATAAAGTTATAAAGAACCGTGAGAGCAAAAATTGCTTTCTATTACATAATAATACCACTGTGCCCAACTCTTGCATTTTCTCTTTGCTCTTATGCCCATCCAGCATTCATTATGTTACCTTCTATGTGGTAGGTACTCAAAAAGCTTTTGTGTATTGATTTTTTTTTAAATAACACTGTCACTCATCACAAAGAATAGTATATCCTGAGATACCTAGGGTTCTTCAACCTAATTTGCAAAATTATAAATGACCTTTACAGTACAGATTAAGTAACTACAACTTTAATTGATATAGTTGTATAATATGAATAAAAATAAGTAAATTATAATAGTAGATTTGGATGTCTATCATTTTTTTTCCATTTAACTTATAGTTTAGGGGCAAATTGTCATGGTAAAGCCTAGAAGGCATCCTGGTTTCAAAGGCTCCAAAAGCCTTGTGCTCTAACCTACACTTTTAAGAATTTCATCTCACTGGGATAGAAAGGGAATGACCTCTTTCATTAGAGAAAATACTATAGAGTAGTCTAATGTCCTGACAGCATATCTATCCTGCTTTCTGGAAATATTGTGTCTTGGAGTTTAGGATGACCTAACTACTTTTCTCTCAGAAGGAGAAAAGTTATGACTGGGGAAGAAGAACCCATCATACATTTGTTTTGAGTATAGTGACAAAAAGATACTTAGTTCACAAAAGACACTATTTTGCCTTTTCAGGTGTAACTGTGTAGAACCACATAATCCTAGCAATGATACATTGAAGGAATGGAGGGAGTCCAATATTTCTGCCTCTGACATAATTTGGGAGAATCTAACTGTATCGGTAAGTGAAACTTACAGGCTTTTGTTGACATTTTGAATGAATTATTGCCACTAAAGCAATAATATTTTGAATGGTTAATTATTATAAAAGTAAAAGTTTTATCTTAATTTTAATTTCATTTTTAGGTTTTCATTAGTAAACTGGGGTTTTCTTTCATTATTAAGTTTTACTAATAGTTAGTAGGCCTGAATTACTCTAAAAGCAATCATAATATGACAAGATTAACTGAAGGCACATTAAATAAGAGTGGTGTTGACCTAAATGAAACCATATGGCAGAATTAAGTCGGCCTTCTGTGTAAAGAACCCAGAACGCTTTTACTTCACTCTCTAATACTGCTCCAGCTGTTTGGAATATGCTGAGGGGGAGGGGATGTTTGTTAATATTTCAGTGTAAATATTGAAGTCTTTAGGAAGAACAAAATTCACTATTAACAAAATTCTGGCATCTTCCTCAGGAAGGGCTTTCTTTCTTTCTTTCTTTTTTTAAGGATTTTTATTTATTTATTTGACAGAGAGAGAGAGAGCACAAGCAGGGTGAGCAGGAGAGGGAGAAGCATGCTCCCCGCTGAGCAGGGAACCCAATGCGGGGCCTGATCCCAGGATGCTGGGATCATGACCCAAGCCGAAGGCAGACACTTAACCAACTGAGTCACCCAGGCGCCCCAGGAAAGGCTTTCTTACTTACATTTTCTTCTTATCTCCCACTCAAGAAAAGGAATGGCAAAGATTTTTTACCTATCAGGGTTAAATCCTGTACCTAAAAATTTTGGCTCCCTCTGTTTTGTGATTTCTTTTTTCTCCCTCCTCATATATGCATTTCTCAATTCTTCCTAGTATCTTATAATGTTTGTGCACCTCTTTTTCCATCTATATTTGCATCCTTCTGTTCAATCTAATCTCATAATTGGAGAAATTGAACGTTCTGATTTTAGTAAGTATTAGAATCTGAATTATTCTAGTTATGAACATTACAATCTAGAGCTCCTGCCACTTTACTTACCTGTATAAGCTCAAATCCCGTTATAACCATCAGCATAACTCTAAATGAGTTCTAGTTCATTTTATGAAACACATACTATTTTAGCAAGTGATGCAGTTAGTGGAACATAGAAATCTTTTTCTGTTGTACAAATATCACAAAACTCTAGGTATGATTCTTATAAGAGCATTTGACCTATTGCCTATTTTCTCAATTTTCCCCATTAAATGTTTTCTTTCAGAATGAAAATCAAATTACTTGCCCTCAGTTTAAAATTCTATCTTAACCTATATTTTATGACCTTTTTCTTATCCTAATCTTTTTCTCTAGAATAAGCTTTCACTTATTCTTGTTTTCTTCTGTTATAATTAATATTTATTCTGTTCCATCTATTTGTCCCTAGAAAAATAACATTAAAAGACTGTTTCCTTTCAGAGAGCCATTTAAATGAACCAATAAAAGAAATGTTGAGCAAGAAAGAAAGCTACAGTTATTCAGAATTTAAGCATGGGATCATGATTGATCTATTCCGCAGTGTATCTTCCATTTATATTCCCTTTGTGTAAACTGTAGAGATAATATGTCTAAAGAGCCTCTTGCTTGTGCACCTCATCTTGGTGTCCCCTTCAATGCAGAAACCCAATAATCCCATCTCTAGGTTATTTAACATGATAATTTATTCTATGTGTTATATATTTTCTTAATAATTTACTGTTAAATGATAGTATTTATTCTATGTGATGGCAAATCCTTAATAATAAACTTTCTTTTTTTTTTTTTTAAAGATTTTATTCATTTATTTGACAGAGACAGACACAGCAAGAGAGGGAACACAAGCAGGGGGAGTGGGAGAGGGAGAAGCAGGCTTCCCACTGAGCAGGGAGCCCGATGTGGGGCTTGATCCCAGGACCCTGGGATCATGACCTGGGCCAAAGGCAGACGCTTAACGACTGAGCCACCCAGGCACCCAATAATAAACTTTAGACTCATAGCATAAGTGACCTGGCTAGTCATGAATTAATTTTAGACGTTAAAAGTTTTAGGGTCAAACAGAGTATAGTAGAAAATATTTTGCAATCAAAGCAAATCTTGCACTGCTTTTTTTTTTTAAGTCTGTAGTAGGTGTTAACATTCTGGCAGAAATTTTCATATTATTTTTCATTAGTTAAAAGCAGTTTTTGCAATGGCTAATTGCTAATCTTGACCAGAAATAGCCTTTATCACCAAAGGGAATGCTACATAATGAAAAAATCTTGTAATTTTTAAGTCAATGAAGACCATTAAATTTTGGTCTTAATTATTATGCTGGGGTTTTTCCCCAGCATAATCATTAGCATTTTATTAACAAAACACTGTGCTAATGGCTATTATAACTGGTTTTATAAAAATGGTGATAGAACATTTACTTTACATATTATTCATTTGAAAAGTTTTTATTGAATTGTTATGTATCTCATGAATTATAATTTATACCTTGCTAACTCAGCAAGGGTGAAGAATTTTAGCTTTCTTTGATTCTCCCACACTGCTATATGCATAGTAAGTATTCAATAAACATTTAATGATTGTTTTGAAAAACAGTTTCACATCACAAATTTACTATTTAATGCAAGTGTTTTGTTTTGATTCATTTTGTTTTCCAGTTTTATTGAGGTATGTTTGACAAATAAAACTTGCATCTATTTGAGATGTATAACATGATGTTTTGATGTATGTATAAATTCTGAAATGATTACCACAATTAAGCAAGTTAACATACCCATCACCTCACATAGTTACCTTTTCCTTTTTTTCCCGTTCTTCTTCTCGCTCTCTCGCTCTTTTTTTTTTTTTTTTTGGTGAGAACCATTAAGATGTACTGCCCTAGCAAATTTCAACAATATAACATAGTATCATTATTCATAGTAATCATGATATATATTAGATCTTCAGAATTTATTCATTCCCCATAACTAAAGCTTTGGGCCCTTTAACCAGTATTTCCCTATTTTCCCTTCTTCGTCCCCACCAGCCCTTGGTAAACACCACTCTGCTTTTTACTTCTATGAGGGTGACTTTTTAGATTCCACATATAAGTAAAATCATGAAATATTTGTCTTGCCATGTCTGCCTTTTTTCACTTAGCATAATGTCCTTCAAGTTCATTCATGTTTTTTGCAAATGACAGGATTTCCTTCTTTTTTAAGGGTAACTGATATTCCTCTGTATATTTATACCACATTTTCTTAATTCATTCATCCATCTACAGAAATATAGGTTGTTTTCATATGGCTGTTGTGAGTAATGCTTAACTCAGGTCTTTTGTGGCAAGCTGGAATATGTAAGTTTCTTTTTTATAAATAAATAAATGTATTTAACAGAATCTTAAAATCAGTCATTACAAGGAATTCTTAAGCAAGGTTTAAAATATTCACATGCAATTAACTAGCAATTGTCTGAGAATTACATATTTAGCTTGTACATATATAAGGGAGAATATACTAATGCCAACTTTAATTTCTTCTTATTAACAAAATAAATATATTTTATTTCTTACCGAACTAAATTTTTGTAAACTTATAAAATTGAAACTTAGAATGTGTTTGAAGAATAATTAGCAGAAATGAGTTTGTCAACAATCATTTTTTAAATTTTTGTAGTTGAAACCATATGTTAGATTCAAAAAAGAGAACAGGATTTAGATTTAGTTTTCACTCCTAAATCTTAGGACTGGTTCGTGTGTGTGTGTGTGTGTGTGTGTGTGTGTGTGTTAGGGGTAAAACCAGAAAATAAATGTAGAATTTTGTAGGTCACAATTTTTCTTTTTAAATAACATACTGCCCCCCACAAAGGAAAAAAAAAATTCACCCTTTTCAAATTTGCTTTGAATTAAAGTAACAAGGCAAGCTACTGGCAATTTATTATAGATTATATGACTGTTGAATGATCCTTTAAGTGGCATCTATGTTCTTAAGGATTGAGAGCAAGAACCAGCCAAGTCCAAGGAATATTTAGAAGACTTTTATATCTGCAAAAAAGACTGAAGACAGCCACAAATCTACAAATGATGTGTTTGCAGTGGAGCTTCTAGCTCCTCTTTGTGTTTTGCCGTTCTACTTAACCATTACTTTGCTTAATGATTGCTCTACTAGCACCTCTGGACAGGGGCAAGAGAAAAGACTAAAAATGCAAGGATTCACTTTTGATACTTTATTTTTTAAGAGTTTTGAGAGAAGGAAAATAAAACCATAATTGTGGCTGGGTAAATGTGGTTTCTTTGGTCTTTTAATTAACCAAGTTATTGTGCTCTGTCTTAGCTTAATATAGATAACTGGAACTCAACTTTAGCTTGCAAGGAAAATATTTGGGGCTAGATTAGAAAAGGGGACAATTCTTTTAGATAATCATAAGGTAAGCTAACAATATTTTTCAAGAATCCTAGCCTTAGGGGTAGCTGCCCTAAATAGATTTTACTAGTTGTTGGTTTGTTTTTAGATAAAAATGTGGCTATCTGTGATCTATTCTAAAATCTTTTGAAGGTACAGAAGCAGAAGGATCCTCAATAAATTCAATTTCTCTTTAGGTCCAGAATATCTCAAGTACTACTAATGAGGTCACCGGATCACTTAAATCATGATTTTCTGTTTTGAAAAAAAAAAAAAAAAGTAATACTTCAGTAATCTAATCTTCAGTATAAAATAAGAGAAACCAAAATGAGTTTAAAAGAGAATTTTTATTTCATTTCAAAATATTAATGTTTAAAATGCTCAGTTTTTCTTGGAGAAAAGAAATTTTTTTGCCTTTGCTGCCACCTCATGGCTAAGGTAGTAATTAGGATGATCCTTCAGGGGCTTATAAAAATATATACCAGGAAAAAACCAAAAAACGAGAAGTCATAATAAATATGAGCTTTGCCTTGCTCATGTAGTAACTTCCTCTCTTTTGTTCTGTAATCTAAATTTGAGCCACATCATTGACTCCCAATTTTATTCTAGTAGGAATGTATCATGGTTTTCTCGTTGCTTTCTCACCTTTCTTGGTAGCTTTTGGATGAGATAATTCCACAAAATTACTGTTCTTCTTAAATGTGCAATAATATTCCCACCATAGGCACCATGTTTGTACCAAAGCTCTGCTGTCCAGCAGCGGTGAGGACACAGCAAATTACTTAACTTCCCTATGTCTCAGTTTCCTCAGACAGGAAATAGAAATAATGACATCTCCCTATTTCATAGGGTTGATGTGGGAATTAATTAAGATGATATACTTAAATGTCTTGATGTAGTGTTGACCCTAGTAACCACCCACTATCACATATGTCATATTTTCAATAAATCTAGTGTTAGGAACTTAGCGGATATGAGGTTAAATATACATTGATTGGTAGGTCAATTAGTTTTATAGATTTAAATTTAACTTGAAAAAAAGCAAAAATTTTAAAAGTGGTTCATGTTCAATTTGAACATAATATAAATCTCCAATATTGCTCACTACCTATCCAAATAGAATTCATAAAGCTTACTCAGATGTCTATTAAATCGTTGAGAGCCATAGATGAAGAGTTTCAACATCTCAACTACAGTTGATCTTAGACGTGAGTTTTCCGAAAGAAATGTGTCCTTTCCTTTCTTAACTAGCTCCATTTGTTTTACTTCCTCTGGCAGGAATGCAAATCATTGCATGGAGAATATGTTGGACGAGCCTGTGGCCACGATCACCCATATGTACCAGATGTTCTGTTTTGGTCAGTGATCCTGTTCTTTTCCACAGTCACTCTGTCAGCTACCCTGAAGCAGTTCAAGACTAGCCGCTATTTTCCAACCAAGGTATTTAGACTAGAATTTTCCTGATCCAAACATAAACCAACATAGAGCATGTGATAGAGTCATATGTATTTTAAGACAAAAGCAATAGCAATTGCTGCCATCAAAGGAGCCACTAAAAGGCTGTGTGTGTGTGTGTGTGTGTGTGTGTGTGTGTGTGTGTGTGAGGGAGCTGCCAGGTTAGGAGTGAGGTGCGGGGAGAGAGGTGAAGAGAGATCATTTTGTGATACAGGTGCTAGGACTGCCCATGCCCTCGAGGCTTTTATGCTAACTTCAGATCCCAAAGATAAACTCGCACTCCCACTTACGCTTTTGGAAATCCGAAGCCCACACTGCATTCCTGATTGTCACTTTCTTGCCCAGTGAACAGTGGGAGCTATTCCAGCCTGACAGATACCTCCTAGGAGCCACAGTTACATTCTCTAATTGGGAAAGCCCCTGCAAGACTCATTGGAACACTATTCTCTTTTTCATTTTTAAAGTGTCAGTCCCTCCCCCTAACCCACCACGTTTGCATCTGCATATTTGGAGAGGAAAGTAAACAGAGAAACAGCTTAGTTCAATATTTAACACTGCAAAGTAACACCTATAATGTCTGACTCAGCCAAAAAGAAAAAAAAAGAAAAAAGAAAGAAAAGGAACAAGAAAACAAGCTTTTTAGGGATGAGCTAAAGATTATGATCAAAATTCTACTCTAAGAAAATGTTTTAAGAACTGTTTCTTCCAGAGAAAACTTCTGTTTTTGTCACCTCTTCCTTCCCTAAGGCGGAAGATTAATTCCTTCCCCTCCCAAAGCTCAATTTGATTGATACAAATTTTTTTGGTAAGTTGAAACAATAATCTCCTCCATTTTGTGTGGGTGTATGTGTCATAAAGTCATCCTAATAGAAGCCATACCTAGTTGATGTTTGTAATAAGGATTTTTTTTTTCTCAAAGATGGCTTTATAAATGAAAAATGGCTTTAAAAACTGGCATACACTTATCTTGATGAGCACTGAGTAATATACAGAATTGTTGAATCACTATATTGTACACCTGAAACTAATATAACGCTATATGTTAACTATGCTGGAATTAAAATTTTTTAAAAAAGAAAAAATATCTGGCTCACACAGAATAACTTTAAAATTTTCCCACTCTGTTGTACACATTCCCTGCTGCCATACTTAACAACCCAGATAAACCAGCCAAAATATTGTGCTTCTTCAATATAAATAGATTCTTTTATTATGCTTTAGGTTTATCATATTAAAATGTTACCTGTGGGAGAAAGAATCCTAAAATTCAGCCAGATTCTGGCCATGCAATCTTATTCTGTGTTGTAAATATTCACACACTTGAGCTCATAATAAACTTACATTTTAAAAACTGAAAGGAGCGCAATCACCATTGTAGCTATTACATAATGCCTCATTCTAGAAAGGTTGGGTGCATATCCATCTTAATAACAGAATACAGAAATATATATTCAGGTTCTGACAGAGCTAATGATAATATTATAGTAAGCATAAAATATAATATTATGATACTGTGTCATAAACTGATTATAAATTTTGATTTTGGATTATGTTCTTGAGTATTCCTTACTATTTATAATTCTTTAAGTGACAAATGTTTTCATTATTTTTAGGTTCGATCCATAGTGAGTGACTTTGCTGTCTTTCTTACAATTCTGTGTATGGTTTTAATTGACTATGCCATTGGGATCCCATCTCCAAAACTACAAGTACCAAGTGTTTTCAAGGTGAAGTTATCATACCATTTATAATCTATTTCTCCATCTCTAGGTCTAATCTTCATTTAGATGATGGCTATAATCCTAGTACTTGAGGTTTTCATGAAAATATAAGGAATATAGATTAATAGAGCATTCATTAAAATGCCCACAACATGGCTAAAATTTTGGTCTAATATTAAAAAGAAAAAAACAGAAATGGAATCTAGAGGCCACTTGAAAAAATTTCCTGTCAATTATTCCAGTAAGAATATCCATACACAACACTCCTGAAAGATAAGGAAGCATTTTGAAACTAAAGGAAAATGCATTATCTTGATGAAAAATTGCACAGTGGATAGGGCTTTGGAAAAGAGATAAAATTAGGTCTGGAATAGAATTTTGACCATGTTACTAAGTATGTAACCTTGGGCCAGTTACTTAACTTCTCTGAGCCTCAGTTTTCTCACCTGTCAAATGGGACTGGGAGGTCCTCAAAGAATGTCAAAATGAATTCCTTTGGGACTCATCTCAGGCACCGGCAATGTTTAGAACCAATCCCGGAGCTCCTGATATGACCAAGTGTCTTTTTGCCATTTTCACATAATGGCCTGTGG
The DNA here is from genome assembly GCF_004348235.1 of Phoca vitulina. Classification (NCBI taxonomy): domain Eukaryota; kingdom Metazoa; phylum Chordata; class Mammalia; order Carnivora; family Phocidae; genus Phoca; species Phoca vitulina. The sequence continues at coordinate 68,628,821 of NW_022589704.1, read as the reverse complement.
ACACATCTAAAATAAGAGTTATATACAGTTGTCAATGTGCTATTTATAAATGTAAATAAATTTGCCAACTGTAAATGGTAAATATTAATATTATTTTATGGTTCTATAGGTATTAATTAAGAACATAGAATTTTGAGCCAGTCTGTCAGAGTTTAAATTTTTCCACCACTTACCACCTTTGGGACCTTGGGCAATTTACTGACTCCGCTATGCCTCGGTTTTATTATCTGCACCTTCTTTAGAGTGTTGTGAAGAAAAAACGAGTTAAAATATTTAAAGTACTTAGACTGGTGACTTGTATCTGATAAATGCTTTGTAAATATGACTATTATTATGAAGTATAGCTCATTTAGCATATCAATTTATAATTAGGGCTTTCCTGGTAGCATCTGTAAGACATAATTTGATTAGGTATTCATTAATCCAGTTACTAACTATGTACATTGTTTTATTTCTTGCAGCCTACCAGAGATGATCGTGGCTGGTTTGTTACACCTTTAGGTCCAAATCCATGGTGGACAGTAATAGCTGCTATTATTCCAGCTCTGCTTTGTACTATTCTTATTTTTATGGACCAACAGATTACAGCGGTCATCATCAACAGAAAAGAACATAAGCTAAAGGTATATTTTAACATCCATTTTAATGTAAATCACTGTGGCTTAACCGACATTGATTGATGTTCATTATACTTCACTTGTACTCTCTAGTCATTTATATAGTGAAGTTAATGTTTTCAGGTTTGTAATTTTTATTGTCTATATTCATGATTCGTTGTCTCACAATGAGCTTAAAATTAATTAATTTTTAATTAATGTATTTATAGCACTTGGCTGAGCCTAAACTCCGAAACCTTACTTCCAGGACTTAAAATAATACACTTTGCAGAGGTGGTAACTTTCTTTACCATGTTTAACATATTTTAATGAAATAACAGTCTATTCTGGTGAAGGGCAGCTTTACCAATTTGTCTTGTATATACGGTTCCTCTACTTCTCTATTGAACCCTAAGTATGCCTATTAGATTGCATTCATTATTGGAACAAATTATATCTTCTCGTTTTGTTTAGTTATTCATCTGTCCTTAATGATAATGACAACAAAACCCGGCCATAAATGTTATAGTTTGCAAGTGATATCTTTGTTGAGTTTTATTGCAGATTTCAATACTTTTTTCATAAACTAAGAGAATAAATATGGATATATCTTACTTATTATATTCTGACCCTGCCATTTTACAATAGTGAATAATCAAAGTTGTTCACTGGTGTGCAATATTTCTGAGATATTCAATGTGAGCACTGTCACTCACAAGAATATGTTAAATGAAATCCATGATATGAATGAGTGGTCAAAAATAATCCAAATCAGGGACACCTGGGTGGCTCAGTCGGTTAAGCATCTGCCTTTGGCTCAGGTCATGATCCTGGGGTCCTGGGATCGAGTCCCGCACCGGGCTCCATGCTCAGTGGGAGCCTGCTTCTCCCTCTGCCTGCCACTCCCCCTGCTTGTGCTCGCTCTCTCTCTCTGATAAATAAATAAATAAATCTTTAAAAAAATAATCCAAATCAAATCTTCTAAAAGCAGAACATGTACAATTCGTCGTGTTGTTTTGTTCTTGTATCCTGAGATAATCCCCAGCTATCTTCATATACTCTTTAAATTCTAGGGAAAGGCTCCTTTTCAGAGCAACAGAAATCATACTTTAAAGAATTTTATAAGTATGATTGTTAGAAGGATTAAACAATCTCTAATTGAACTATTTGGTGGAAAATAGTAATGGCATTAACACACAGGAAAGCACAATTGTTTCTAATAAATCTTACTAAAAAGGAATTTTATGTATATAAAGGAGGAGAATGTGTGTCTATCTGAAAACAAAGAGCATTCTTCATTCGCTTTATAGAAAGTAACTCAGGTGCTCAAAACTCTTTCTGAAAGGAGTTTGTTCAATTCACTTTTTGCTTTTGTCAAATAAAATTCTTAATTATGTGGAATTTAAGAAACAAAACAAATGAGCAAAGGGAAGAAAAGAGAGAGGGGGGCGCCTGGGTGGCTCAGTTGGTTAAGCGTCTGCTTTCGGCTCCAGTCATGATCTCAGGGTCCTGGGATTGAGCCCAGGGTCCTGGGATTGAGCTCAGGATCCTGGGATTGACCTTCCTACTCAGTGGGGGGCCTGCTTCTCCCTCTGCCTGCCACTCCCCTCCCCAACTTTTGGTCTCTCTCTCTTTTTTCCTGTCAGAGAGAGAGAGACAAACCAAGAAACATACTCTGAACTGTAGAGAACAAACTGATGGTTACCAGAGGGGAGTGGGGGGATGGGTAAAATAGGTGATGGGGATTAAGGAGTTCACTTGTTGTGATGAGCACTGGGTGTTGTATGGAAGTGTTGAATCACTATATTGTACACCTGAAACTAATATCATACTGTATGTTAACTAACTGGAATTTAAATAAAAACTTTTTTAAAAAGGTAATTTTACAAAAATATCTCAAAAAGTCTTAGGAACTAGATAAGTGGTGTGCTAGTACATGCTTAACAACCAGTTCTCTGCATTTAAAAGAGAGAGACCCTGTTTTATAATGTTTGCTGATTTTCATGGTGTGAATACTTCCACCATGACCCATTTCAAGTTACCAATGTGATATCAATTGGTAGGAAAAAAATTTTGAAAATTGAACAATTGGTTCTCATAAGCCTATATGAGCTGGATCCAAAACTACTCCATTCAATATTGGAAACTTTGAGTGATATACAGCCCTCAAAACAAGGAATTCAGATTTCCAAGTTTAATAGCCTACTTACTTAATAAGAATTATTTAAAAATATTATTTGCTTTTAAGATATCAGTCATCTGCAAAAGCAAATTCTACCACAACGTAATTGTGAAAGTTACATAGTTGATTAAATAGATCTATAAAACATGTGTACATACTTTAGGTTGAAAATTGTTAGTCTGTTAACTCTCTAAGAAGTAGGAAAACATTTTCCTAGACACCAATTTATTTTTTAGAACTGAAAATATCTCTGTATTTCTCACAAAGTAATATATGATTTTGGTTTAAAAACTAGACAATATAAAAAGTTAAAAGACAAAAATGAAAAACACTATCATTTTATTTCCTAGAGATTACATTGTTAAAATTTTGATATATAGCCAAATACATGTTTTCATACTACATATGTTACTTGTATTATTTTTCATGTAAAAACATTATCATGGTAGTCATCCCATGCCAACCATACAAATCTGATTATCCTTTTTAATGGCTGTATATATGTATTTCATTATATGACATATTTTAAAATGAGCTCAAAGGCTCCTATTTTTAGGAAGAAAGTAAGCCTTATAATTATTGTTTTCCTTTCAAAGTAAGTTAGATTTTTTGTTTTTGTTTTTAGCCTTTATAATTAGGCAGAAATCCCCCTGATTTTGCTGAAAAATCATTCTTTGTAACGACTATCAGCTAAACTAATACAGGCAGTACTTTTTCCCTACATATTAATGGAATCATATTGAAACAAAATGCAGAATTAAGTGAAGATTTGCTGAGAGTGCTATAACCTTTTGGTTCATTCTGTATCCTTTTCTTTCTAGGTCTCTCAACCTTATAAATCACATAACAGCTGTTCCTTGTTCTTCATGAGCCTGTGGTAGGCCCTTGACATTCATAGCCTTTCCAAAGCTCTAAATCAACAAATATACTATATTTCCCTCTTTACATATCATGTAGAATAGCTAAAATACCATAAAACATCCTTTAAGTGGTCTTTTCAAGTACTTGTATATGTAGAATTAAATGTAGCTTTAAAGCATTTAATATTTTTGTCACTGAAATAAACTTGAGGCTGTATTACTAAAATAGATTACATGATTTGTAATTAATTTTTATTATACAAATAAATGACTATGCCATCGAAAGATTTATATTTTATCCCTTAATAGGCTGGATTTAGTAAACAATAGAGAAAATGATTTAATCATAAGTTCTGCTATATTGCCATGAGTAGAATTAATCTTTTTCTAAGATTTATTTATTTATTTGAGAGAGTGAGCATGGAGGGGAGGGGCAGAGGGAAAGGGAGAGAGTCCTAAGCGGACTTTCCACTGAACCTAATAGAGGCAGGGGGTAGGGGGAGTCTCAATCTTATGACCCTGAGATCACGACCTGAACCAAAACCAAGAGTCGGACACTCAACTGACTGCGCCACCCAGGTGCCCCATGAATTAATCTTTTCTTGGTCACTGTAAGTCTGAACATTCCATCCTCCTCCTCAGATGTGGATGTTTGCAAAGCAAATTCCTTCCAGTGGAGACATATTTTATCTACACTGAACACTTTTTTATTCTTATTTTTTGCCTATAATCATTGTCCTCTATAAGCTTCAGTATCGTGCTGTCTGCTGCTGCTGATTTTCCTGCTAACAACAACAAAAGATCGCCTTCTCAGAACAGTCTTGACTCAGAGTAACGGTTTGTTCCATAGCCGCTTTCCCCACCTGTTGCTTCACTGAAATGTTTGCACAGTCCCCTGGCTTTGACTTGAACCACATTGTCAGGAAAAGATACGTGTTTCTTGAGTATATCCCCAGACCACAAGTTAACCACATTTTCAGCTTTTACTGATTTTTTTTATCACTTGAAAACCCATTTTTACCTTGGTTGGATCATGCCCTGAAATAGTTGAATGAATCATGTTTTCTAGTTTCTGTATCAAGCACCCAGTGGACTCTACCTCATGTGTCTTAGTCCGTGTCATATATCCAAGTCACCTTGGAAGTCATCATTTTGATGTCTCCCAAACTTACATTTTCACCTTTTATTCATTTCCATTACCAAAGCAGTTGTTATAAAGCATTTTTTCATGCCATTAAAAATATTTTTTATCATTTTGAGAGTGTTACTACATACACAGTAAAGCTGTGTTGAGCTAAAGAAATTGGCCCAGCTCACTAAGTGACTTCCTCCTCCCTCAGAATGAAGAAGCTCAAATTAGCAAAATTCCAATTCACTGCACCTCATGATCTTTTGGGTCATTCAAGAGTGATAGAAGCTGCAAATGTAAAAATTTGAGAAAACAAATTATCATCTATATTATATATAGGTATAGGTCCATACTCCAACATTTTTTGTTTTCTTACCTAGAAAAGTGGGATAGGCATAGGTTTGCTGACTCCCTTTGAAAAGCATTAGAAATAGCTGCTTTTTAAAAAAAGCACATTCTCTAAAAGTGGAAAGAAAGATACTATCTTACAGAAAAGAAAGTTTCTGTTAAGCTACAAACTGTGGGCTTTTCTACATGTTTCTGTAGACAGTTCAGGCTTCTTTTGACATCATTTTTAATAAACAGCAATACAATCTCAGATCACTTGAGTAAATGAATGCATTTGCAACATTCATTTGGCACCACATTCTCTTGATGATTATGGCATTTGATATGTTCTTTTTTGCCCTCTTTGTCAGCCTGGTTCTTCATGTCAATCTATAGTCTTTTATGTGGTTAACTTGACAGATGCAGGAAATGGCTGCCAAGCTTTGAAATGAATTTTTTCAGCAGTGGCATCTGGGTATCAGATGGTCCCCTTGGCTGGCCTCTTGTCTTGCTGCATGTTGGTTTTAGTGGGGTCTGGTGTAGCATCACCTGTTGCTATGTTCCCTTTTCCTCCCATATGTCCATTTCCTGTGATTCGTGGATGAAAGTGAGAATAAAAGCTCTGATTCTGTCTTTATTTCAGAAAAAAAAAAATCTACAGAAATATGTTAGAAGGTACAGAGTTCTCTCTCTGACAAAGGGATACTTCCCTTTGGCTGTCACGCCTCTCAGCTAATGATTTGGGTACAAAGACCAAGTTTTAAGATATTTAATGAAAGGCAAGAAGGATGATGATGATTAATTAGTGGAACTGCCAGAACTGCTTTATTTCCTTTGATTCTCATTACATTAAGATGCTCCCATTGCTGTACAACATAACTAGGGAGAAATTGTATTTCTGTTTTTATTAGATGCTTGTACAAAGCTAGCTTTCTAAATTTAAAAATGAAATTATTCACTCGGAAACCATTATTTTGTCTGCTTCCTGCAATCCAGAAGCCCACTGTTTATGTTTGTATTGTCTTTTTAAAATGCTAGGTAAGAGCTATAGGAAATCACCATCGTGAAGAAGCCCTTTCTTCTATTATTAAGCCCTAGCGAGCTTGGACCCTGGGAGAGTCCAGGGTGTGCTAAAAGGACAAGCCAGACTCTCAGAGCCCCTGTTCTCTGCCTTTCCCTGATGTTTATCTCATGGCTGTTAGCACCTCTTCCATTCTCTCCTAGCAGTACCATAACTTTGCAAAACGGCCCAGGGGGCACCATTCACATCACTGGTGAAGACATCCTCCTTTAAAGGGACCAAAATTTGGGTTCTATTCTATGCAGCCACATCTTCCAAACTGTTCATTTGAAAGGACGAGAAGACCGTAGTGTGGCCCTGGTTAAGCTTCTTCCTATGCCGATTTGCTGACAGCAGAGTGTTTCTCTTCCCACTCTCCAGCTCTTAGTAATACAGATCTTTGCCGAGTTACTTGCAAAAAAAGAGTTTCTAGAGTCATATTGACAAGGTTAGGCATTCTGGTGAAGCCAACCCAAGGAAGGGCACTATGAATTGGTGACAACACAAGAGGAAAATGTCCTTGTGTGGATAGCCGCCATTTTGTCCTCACCATTGTCTCCTGCACTTTTATATTTGACAGGGGTAAGCCGAAAGGACAGGACGTACAGCTGACTTTAAGAGTGTTTTTCTTAATCAAACAATTAACAAAACAAAATAGCAGAAAGAAAACACTACCATGACAAATATGCAGCAAATACTCAAGATGTTTCACACTCTAGGCTATATGAGTTTCATAGTAACTAGAAACTGCTTGCAGTTTGGTAAAACTGCCTGTAAAAAAAAAAAAAAATCAGAATTATTCCTCTTGAAGAATTGGTAATTTCTGCTCATATTCATAATAACAAATGTAACGGCTATATTTATTTTAAATTATACTTATTAAACCTGATTCTGAAAGATGTTTTAATGAAGCATATTTCCCTTTAAAAAAGCCAACCTGTACCTTATTGATTGCTTATTGTGCACCAATGATTGTATTAAAAACTATAGGAAATACTGAGAAATTATACGATATGTTACCTGCCCTTAAGAAACACATCCTTCTATTGAGGAACCTTGAAACAAATGAGTATAAATAAAAATTTATTGTTCAGTTGCCAGAATGTAATAGCCCCTAACATTTACGGAGTGCTTACTATATATCAGACATTGTTCTGAATAATTTTCAAAATTAAATAATTTAATTCCCACAACAACCCAGTGAAGTGACTCCTGTTATCACCATCATCTTTTTTCATCTAGGGAAACAGAGGCACAAGAGGTTAAATGATTTGCTCAAGATCATTGGTTGAGCCAGCATTTGATCCCAGGCCACCTATCTCCAGAACCTAAGCCCTTAACCACTGTATTATACTACCTTTCAAGTTAGTCCTTAAGAGTTGGAATGTAAAATAGGCTAAGCCATTTGCTACCTTGGAGGCTTTCCACTGACGATTTCCTATGGGGGGGTGGGGTGGTAAAGGGAGAGGCAAGCACTGTTTGCCCTTCAGTTTCTTTCCTCAGAGCCCTCAGCCACTCACCCGTGTCTCACTTCCCTGCATCTCCACTCCACATGCCCCCTGCACCTGTTTTTTTCTCAATTACGTTTCCTGCCAGGTCCTAGAAAGCACTGAAGTTTGCAACACGTGGAGGTCAATGACAGTGGAGTAGGATCACAGAGAGAGAGAAAACACAAAAACTTTCATTTTAGGGAGAGGCCAAATTTTTCTAGTGTTGAAACTGAAACAAATGAGAACAAGATAGCAAGAGCTGTATCAGCATAAAAATAGGTATGTATAAGGAAGCTTAGATTTCATGGTATTATTTTTCCCAGTAAGACATTGCGACACCCACCCATTGAGACAAAAGAGGGCAATTAGAAACACGGTGTTTGAGAAGAGTTTCTCTTTAGGAGATCTGATACGTGGGGCTTCTTGAGTATTGTCAGGAAGTGGTTGCTAGTCACGCTTAGGCCATCTCAGCACTGTTGTGGATACGGTCCTTACTCTGTTTTCTCTGTTTTCTACCTGATGTCTGGTATATAGTGTTCAGTAATTTTTTGTATGAATTAATAATGAATGAGTAGATATATGAATTGTTGAGTTAACTTGCCCATTTAAGGAAACTAAGAGAAGTGACTGTATTTAATAGTGACTTTAATTATCCAATAGAAATAGAATGGAAGCTAATGTAATATTAACCCAGACATACATTAAACCTATTCAAGTAGGTTGAAGTGACTATAATCATAATTGTAATAGGAACATCTGCAACTTTTCTTTCAGTGGATTATATATTTTCAGACTGTTACTTTTTTATCTTTAATTTATTTTGCATTTCAGAATCAGTTGTCTAAGACTCAAGATAGTATCTCTTTTCTATTCTTAATGTTCCATGGTGGTGGCGTCATTTGTCTCTATACTAAATTCAGTTCCTATGAGAATACTCTTTTCTTTCTTTTAACAGAAAGGTTGTGGGTACCATCTGGATCTATTGATGGTGGCTGTCATGCTTGGGGTGTGCTCCATCATGGGCCTGCCGTGGTTTGTGGCTGCCACTGTCCTGTCCATCACTCATGTCAACAGCTTAAAACTGGAATCAGAATGTTCAGCTCCAGGAGAACAACCCAAGTTTCTTGGCATTCGGGAGCAAAGGGTTACTGGGCTTATGATTTTTATTCTTATGGGTTCATCAGTCTTTATGACCAGTATTCTGAAGGTAATGAAATTTGCCTTTATGAAATTGAGAGAAGGCAGAATATATTTATTATTGCTTAAGAAATTTCATTTGAATCGAAGCCATCAATTTGTAAATATTGTACGGCATGGGACAAAAGTGATGAATTTCTTTACCATGTTTATATAACTTCTCAACGGGGGAAGTTATGTGCTGTGTTTTAGAAACCTTAAATACAGAAGAAATTTAGCCTGGCAAAGTAAAATTTGATGTGTAAATTATTACCTTAATTTTGAAGTAGTTACCAAGTTATGGGGAAAAGTCACTCATTATTTCTAACTGACTTGTGACCTGAATTCACTGCAGGCCTACATGAACTAAAGTCTCTATTTTCTTGTCAGATGTATTTGCAATTAACATTACCTAGAATAAGATAGAGGTGCACAGATGAGCCACATAACAGTCATAGCCATATATGCAGTTTTGTCTGTTAAATGTTTCAGACACTACTGCATGGACATCGCCATTGTATATACTTACTTTCTTCACATTTAAAATAATTGAGTCCATTTTGAAGAGCATTAAAGAGTAATTATTTTGTCATAGAATTTTGGCAGATATTACCAAGGTGTGTCAATTGTATTCTAAATTATAACTCATTTAATTGTCTATAATTTGAAAGTTCTAACAGAATGATTTAATCATTATATAAGTTTATTTATATTTAATCATTTACGTAAGTACATTTGCAAGAATTAATTTCTCTGTTATATAGGTAATTATAGAGCTAAAATTATGCTGAGCTATTCCAATAAAAAGAGAAAAACTGAACAGTCCACATGTTTGCAAATATCTGGTATAATGTCAGAACATCTAGATGTTAGTTCCATTTTTCATCTTTAATCCAAATATCTTACCATTGTGAAACAAAATTCAAGTTTCCCTAAAGTAACATAATAATAATAGTTAATTTTTATTGTTTATTATGTATTTTATATGCCCTTTTATAGGTTTTGACCTATTAAATACTCATAACAACCCTATTATTACCATCCCTTTTTATATACACACAGGAAAACCAGGGCACAGAGAGCTTAAGTAGTTTACCTAAGGCTATGCAGCTAAAAAGTGCTAGAGCTAGGATTTGAACCTGGGGCTTCTGGCTCTGCCCTATATTGCTTCTAAAATATTTATTTTTCTGTGGTTTTTTTTTTTTTGATAAGTGAAAAATAGCATGACCAGTTATTTGAAAAATAACTTGTATCTTTTCTCTAATTGTTCTTTTACAGTTTATTCCCATGCCAGTTCTATATGGAGTGTTTCTTTATATGGGTGCTTCGTCTCTAAAGGGAATTCAGGTAAATTGCTTACAGTAAACCACGCACATCTGTGATGACTTATCTTAAGTCTATTGATGCTAAATCATGTGATAGTTAAGAAAATGACTTCATCTGAGGAGGAGATTTCACACCACAGTTAAATTTCTTCAAACTCGTTCATAATTTTAAGGTATTTTTGTTTACCATAAGTTATATTAAAACTGTATAAGGTTTAGACTTTACAGCCCTCTTAGAAAACTAATAGCAGTACATTTCAAAATATATCCAAATACTTTTAATCTTTGATACTGTAATCATGTATATGGAACAGAAAAGAAGAACTGTATGCACAAAGATGTTCATTGTAACACATACTATCAAAATATTGGAAATAACCCAATTATCCATCAGCAGTAAAATAATTAAGTGGTCTATGTTACAGTCATTTAAGATTGGTAATTATGATGGCCATAAAAGAAACATGGTAAAAAATGCTTATGGCTTAATGCAGAGCAAAAAAGTAGGAAAACAAGCGCTACCTACCATATAGGTTTATAAAGCTGTGAGTGTGAATGATCAAAAAGGAAGGTAGAGAAATAAAAACAATTTATTAAGGTAGTGAGATCCTGGGTGATTTTTTTTTTCCTTTCATGTTTGTCTTTCTACTATTGGTATAATTGGTACAATTATATTTGTAGAATTCTTTTTTTAAATTAAACTAAAAATAAAGGTATAGAGTAAGGCAATTTCAAGGTATAAAGGGAAGCTTATTAGTTGTTTAAATAAGTATTGGTTAAATATAGTTGTATTAATTTTCTATTAGCAAATTACATAACAATTCATAACAAATTACAATTAGTGGCTTTTAAACAACGAACATTTGTTATCTCACAGTTTGTGTGGGACATAAATTTGGGAACAGATTAGCCAGGTGGTTCTGGCTCAAGATGTCTCATGTAGTTGCCGTCAGGATGTGGACAAGGGCTGCAGGCATCCGAAAGCTTGACTAGGACTGGAGGACCTATGTCCAAGATGGCTTATCACACAGCTACGGGGAAAAAGCATCGGTTCCTCTGTGGCTGTTGGTAGGAGGCCTCAGTTTTTTGCCAGACAGGCTCTCTTTAGGACATTTAGGTACCCTCATGACCTGAAAGCTAACTTCCATCAGAGTGCGCAATGTGAGAAAGAGTGAGGGTGAAGTCACTGTGCCTTTTGACTTAGTCTCCGAAGTTACACATGGTCTCTTCCATTTTCTTCTGTTTGTTAGAGGTGAGTCATTATGTCCAGCTTGCACACATGGAAGGAAATTAGACTCCATCTCTTGAAGAGAACAGTACTGAAGAGTTTGTGGACACATTTTAAAATGACCACAATTGTATTCTAAATCTTTGCAGAGGTTGTGGGCAAATTATTCATGCTCATCATACTATAGTGGTTTAAATAGTGTTTCCCCCAGTCATGTCCACCTGGAATCTCAGCATGTGACATTATTTGGAAATAGAGTTTTTGAAGATGGATTAATTATGGATCTCAAGATGAGCTCATCTAGCATTTAGGGTGAACCCTAAATCCAATGATGGGGGTCCTTATAAGAAGAGAGGACACAGAGAGACACAGGGAAGAAAGCCACACGAAGAAAGAGGCAGATTTCTACTTAAATTTGCCTTTGGGAAAAATCTTGTCTTATAACTAACATCATTGATCTAAAACACTTAAATTTTCTTGAAAGGAGACTAATTTTGAGGGTTATTTATTGTAAAGTATAGTTTATTTTTTTCTTGACCAAAAGGAAATCATAAACTGCTGCTTTTTCTATGACACAGCTAGTCTCATTGCTGTTCAAAGACATGAAAGAAAAGTCACCTGACTATTATGAATGTCTCAAATTAACACATGTGAAGTGGAGCACAGGGTGCTGGATGGCAAGCTGTGGTTCAAGGATAGACTAGAAGAGAAATTGAAATAGATAACTTATTACTCACAGGTACTGGAGGAAGTACCTGGTGTACCTTAAGGGTCTGAATGGGGAAGTTAAGGCAGAGGGCAGACAGAGAAAGAATGAAGACCTGGGGCACATGCCTTTTTTTTTTTTTTTTGGCACATGCCTTTATTAGGATTTGTGGGTGGAGTGGTTTGGGGTTCCTGGTCTAAGGCTGATTGATCAATTCAAATGAAAAGCAGGGTTTTGGTGAGTCCCAGGTGGGTCTTATCTAAGGAGCACATAGGGGAAGGCCCTGGGAGTTAGGGGAGACTGTTGACTGCAAGGACATTTGGGGGATTCATCTCAGGAACTTACATTTACTTGTGACTCTGCTGGCTGTTATCTAGGGCACGTGCCTACTGAGGAGCTAGCGTCGATTCAGGTGACCGCACGCTGCTTAGCCAAACAAAATGGATGCCAAGGCAGCAAAACCATGGGGTAGCTTAGCTAAACTCTTGATACTGAGGGACAAACAGCACAGAAACTCTCTTCTGTGGTTGGAATGAACAACCAACCAGCTTCTGACTTTGAGAGAAGAAAAAGCACTTCAGCCTCAGGAAAGTACTAGATGTCAGAACTGAGGCAAAATTTCAATATGAAGTCATTGAAAGATAATTGGACACCCAAAATAGGTACTATGACTGTTCTTCTTGACACTTGGGTAAAATTTACTTGGGAGAGGGAAATGGTTGGGAAGTGTGTTATGCATTTAAATTTTACTCTAATTAGATTTAATTTGCTCATTTATAATTTCATGTATGAAAAATGTATTTTGAAAGAATTGGTTTGGTAAGGCAGATAGAGAAGAGTACTGAAGAGGTTTTGTTTATTTGTTTTACTGTTTTTTTGCCTTTGGCAAAAGTTCCATGAGTACTAATTTCATCTGTAAGTGAAAAGTATTTATTATTAGGCCCCAGGCTCACATAAATACAGCAGCAGAAGTTTAAGAAACAAAGTAAAATCATTTTGATAGGTTTCAACAGATTTTCCCCCCTAATTCCACTCACATGATTTTATACTCATGAGGTTTAGAACTAAACAAGAAAGTCAAGTTTTGGAATTATTTGGGGTGTGAATCTCTCAGATGAAAATTGAGGAAAACATTATTAAAGGCCCATGAGAAAAGTATAATGAGTTTTAAATAGCACAAATGAAACAGTAAGCAGGGTCTCACACTGAGAAACAAGGTTAGTGAAAATTTAAGTGAACCCTGAACTCAGGAAGTTGAAATTCCTATTTGGGATTTTGTGGCTAACTGCATGGGGGAATGGAATATTATTGATATTAGGACAAGATAAAAGCCAAGTGCAAAACTCAGGATACATGTATCATGATTATCATTACTTGAGTAGTAATATGCATGCACTGAGTACCAACAGTTGAAGGAGCATGTTAATTAGTTACCTTATATGTTGAAGGAATTTATATGCTACCTGATTGTTTGGCAATATTATGAAACATATTATCTAGGCTTCTCACTGTGCAACATGGCAGAAAAAACAGATCACAGTGTTCTTATGAATGCTGTTTCTGTACTCAGATATATAACCACATCTATATTCATTCCAACACTTCAGGAATCCAAAGTAAAGCAAATGTGCCATTTAAACAATAACAATTGAAGCACCCACACACTGAAGTACACTTATGCAATAACAGCTTCACAAATGGAGAAATGGTGGCTGGGAAAAATGAGTTCTATAGAAACTGAAATATTCAGTTATAAGCCAGAGGATTTTACTTTATTTCTTCCCTATTCCCACCTCCACCAATCACCAAATTTTGTTTGTTTAACGACACTGTATTTTAAAGAGATATTTAGGAGATAGGAATAAGAAGACCTAATGAAATATTTAGAGACAATATGGAGAAGGATGAACCAAGAAAAAGAAATTCAGCACTTGGTACTTGCATAGAAGTACATTTCAATAAATGATTTTGGAAGGCATTAATGAATATAAATAAGTACATGAACAGTGGATGAACTAAACTGCATATGATTCTGGTTTGGATGACTGAGGGAAGAAGGGTCAGGCAGGCTGTGCCGTAAGTCAAGGGACATAGGAGAAAATATGGGTTTTTGTTGAGTTTGAGGTTCCTATTACATTGTTAAATATATTAACAATATATTACATATTATATTAACATCCTTTTAAAATTTATTTTATTATTTTTATATTTATATTTATTTATTTTTATATATTTTATATATTTATATTTCATTTTCTTGTTAATTATATATTATATTAACATCTTTTTTGCATATTTGGTAAAAAAAAAAAAGGATGTTCAACCCTAACATTTAACTCCATGGATATTTGTCCCTTGGCATATTAGAGTAATTTTAGAATATTTGGTGAGAATTGTTTACAATTTTTTCATAAATTAGCCAAGAAATAAAATCAAATATCATTCTTTTGAAGATGCACAATAGATATTACTATAGGAATGGCATGAAATAGAACTGACAGTGCTTGAAACTATCATTTCCTAAATAATCACTTCTTGTTGGAAACATTGGAAACTGTAAAAATCGACCTGAGAAAAATTAAAGAAAATGGTCCATGTAAAATAAAACTAACACACAGCACAATTTGTTAGTGAGTAAAATATGATTGAAGTTTTAAGCTTCTTGTGAAAATTTAATCTATAAAATTTGAATTGAGAAAATTTGCTTTGGTATATAAAATCAAAATTGAAAGTGTAACAATAATATCATATAGTCCAAAAATAATTTTACTGTCTTCATGGTAAAATTTAAACAGAAACAACTGTTCCAGATGAAAATAATTTTAATAAAATACAATTGAAAAAATTGTAATTGGCTTGACAGTGCACCAGAAGAAACTGAACAAGAAATCAAATTAACAAAGTTTGCTCTGGAAAATACTTGATTAACAGTAATTCATCTAGGTTAAATCTTTGTGGCTAAGCTTGTTTGTAAAGACAGCCTCAAAACCTTGTTGGGGGTCAGTGTGGTGAGGCCAAAACAGCAGAGTCAACACATCCCACTCAGCAGCAGGATGTGGGTGGGGAGCTCTGGCAACAGAGAGAGAGAGAGAGAGAGAGAGCACGCTGAAGTAGAGACCTAGGTCTGGGAGTCTCTAACAAGCATGTGAAAGTTGAAGCCATGGGTATGGATGAGCTCTTTCAGGAAAGAAGAGGACAGAGAATGGACCATGGTGTTTAGTGGGCAAATAAAAGGAAGAGCTTTGTGATGTGATAATGAAAAAGAGGATGATGATTACATTTTGTCTCTCAAGGCTACACTTTCCCAGGTAGCAAAGTTTAGCATTGGCTTTAATATTTTTAAACGCTTCTAAGTTATAGCCTTAGAAGGCTATATAAATGTGGGATATTATGAAACTGAAATTGTGCATTTCAGAGTGTACGCATAACAATCCCATTGTCCTGATGCCCAGTTGTCAACTTAATTATGTGATTCTGATGTATGATATTTTGGACCATATTAAACATCTACTTGTCTTACTTTTATTGTCTGTAAAAAGCAATTTAGTCTGTTTATCTTTTAGTTCTTTGATAGAATAAAGCTCTTCTGGATGCCTGCAAAACATCAGCCAGATTTTATATATCTAAGGCATGTACCACTTCGAAAAGTCCACCTCTTCACAGTGATTCAGATGAGTTGCCTTGGCCTTTTGTGGATAATAAAAGTTTCAAGAGCTGCTATTGTCTTTCCCATGATGGTATGAAACTTCTAAGTCAAGTTTTTTTCTCCTCCTCTGATTTTCTGCTCTATTTGGAAACATATAAAACTGAAATTGGAACAGTAGAGTCATTTTGAACAATTATGGGAAACCATGATGTAAATTTTAGCTGCTAAAGCTAGTGACTAAGATAGGATTTGAGATTACATATGAATTTCAGTGATTCATATTAGTTTTGCCTCTGTCATTCTAAATACTTGTAATAGTTTGAATTAATTGAAGTTGGGTAGAAAAATGTAGACTTTCAAAATGTGACATTAAAGATATACTAGCAAATCTGAAAAACTAGGGGGGTTTCAAATTAAATTTTATTAAATATTTCAGATAAATTTCAAATACTTCCAAAAATATAGTGAATTTGAATGACTATAAATCAAAATACTATCAGCATAGATAAGAATGATTTAATGTTCATTTATAATAATGCAAACTATTAACTACATCTATTTAAGAAACAGTCAAATATATTTTGTAGGTTTTTCTTTTTCTTTTTTTTTTTTTTGAGATAGCTTCTTTAAGTGACTCCTTTACTGGGTAAAATCAGAGCTATTATTCTGGGGATGTGGTAAGAAAAGGAAATGAAGAATGCAAAAATACAATGTCTATTATACATGTATGTCTTCAAGTGTCACTTGAATCTCAGTCTTAATTGAAATTGACTTGTTTCCACCAAAAAACAAAAAAGCTACCTCTCCCATTTTTATTTTTTTCCATGTTTGAAATTATTTTATTATTTGCTTCAGGTGTTAGCTCTGGTATTTGTAAGAAAGCTGATGGACTTTTTGTTTACGAAACGGGAACTCAGCTGGTTGGATGATTTAATGCCCGAGAGTAAGAAAAAGAAACTAGAAGATGCTGAAAAAGAAGTAAGTCAGAGCGAAATCAGTGTCTTACAAAGAGAAGCAAATGGGACACTTGCAGAGTAACAGCTCCTTGCAAAACCAAATCATTTTGTTTATCTTTAGATAGTGATTACTAACAACCACAGGTGGACTATTAATATTTGGAAGATTAATGCTTAAAATCTTAAAGTTGAAACTTGAACACAGAGAGAACACAGATCTTACATGAGAAAACCAAACCCTTGTGAAATATGCAAACACTTTGTACTTCATTATCCAAATTGTGAGCTTTGCTTTTCTATTCCCTCCCTTGTGGATGGCAGAACCTTACTGATGCTTAACTATTTCTGAGTTATGGTCCAGCAATGGTTGCTTTTTGGTTGAATATGTGAGAAGGAATGAAAGAGACAGTATTCTTGTTGATATTTTTCTAAGGAACAAATTTTTGATGGCAAGATTCTAATTCTAATCAAAAGATAAAATTAGTTATTTTTGAAATAGATGAAATGTTTATGATCTGATCTGCTTTCAGAGTGATTTAAGATCGAGTAAATGTAGTTTGAGAAAATTTGGGGATTTACTTACTTCCGTGGACTAACTGATCTATCCTATTCTGTTTCGTGCATTAAGATGATTTGTTTTAAGTTTAATGGCATATCTAAAGTTCATATGTAAGTCTGGGTCTTCTTTGAAGGCTAGTAACATAATATTTTTAAAATGTGCTTTCTATAAAAACTACAGAGTTTAAATGAAAACAAAAAATGACCAGTATACTTTTTACTGAAATGATTGAGTCCATAGATTGTAAAACATAAGAACATTTCCATGTGAATAGAAATGAAGATGAAAGAAAATATTTGGTGAGAATTCTTTCCACTTTTCCTTCTTCTACAAGGTGGTCTGTAGATATGCTCAGTTACCTGTCTACAGCATAATTTCTCAAACCATGGATATATTCTCTCCTTTGGGGAATTTGTTTGCAAACATTTGAATGGTTCTAGGTTTTACTCAGTCATTAGGTGAAGTCAGATTAGGCCACAAAGTCTAATGAAATTTCTCCTCAGAGGTTTTTACAAATATGGCTATCGAGTATGTGACTGGCTGGCATTTCTTTCTTTTTTCTGTGGCGTCCCATCGCGGACAATGGATGCCCACTTTAGAGATCGATCACGATGATGTATCTTATACGTGCATGTACACATCATTATGATGATGTATCTTAATTTTGCACAGTTATTTCAATTTTCCCAAATAATGGAGAAGGAATACTTAGAAACATACTTCTAGTAATATTAATACAACATTAAAAATATATAAAATCATTATTTCTTTATTTTTCTGTTTGACATATTCTTATTTAAGTATGAGAGATTTTTAAAAACAATGCCTTAACTAGGATATTTATTTTTAGGACTTTAGTAAAGGTTTGGTCTCCTCCTCAGATACCATTCAAGAAGAATATGACAGAATTTGGTATAAATTAAATGTAAATAAGATGGGCACTGAATATAAAAATTCTGCAGGTTTAAATTATCCATACTTGATGCGATTAAGATTATGCACGTTGAAGATAATCCTCAAGAAAGTTTAAATTCCAAAGAAGACAGTTTTTTTTTTTTTTTAAAGATTTTATTTATTTGACAGAGAGAGACACAGCAAGAGAGGGAACACAAGCAGGGGGAGTGGGAGGGAGAAGCAGGCTTCCCGCGGAGCAGGGAGCCCGATGTGGGGCTCGATCCCAGGACCCTGGGATCATGACCTGAGCCGAAGGCAGACGCTTAACGACTGAGCCACCCAGGCGCCCCGACAGTTTTGAATATAAAACTCATTGACCATGTCCCTTCAGTCTTTCTGATAATGAGAGTACTATTAAGTATACTAAGGCAGTAACTTATAAATGTAATTTTGCTTTATTTTCCTGCTTTGATTTCCTGTTCAAATGTCTCTACTACTTCTATAGAAAAGGTTGACAAGAGCCCCAGCCATATATTCATCCCTTTCACAGCATTCTCTTTAGGCCATATCCATACCATGGAACATTCTTGCCCTTCTAGAACTTTGTAAAATGAAAAATGATATGTATATATAGCATATTATGTTTAATATTCTTCCCTTTTGTCATTTAAGGAAAATTTTAGATTCTCCCTTTATATGTCTATGAAATAGGGGAGAACAAATTTGGTAGTAATCATAAATTTATTTGCATCTGCCATTTCCATTGCCCAAAACTACTCCTGACACTTCATATGTATAGTATATGTATGTGTGCTAGATGTCCATTTTGAAGTCTATTAATCTCAGATAGGCAGAGATCCTATTCAATAAGCTTCTAAATTTTTTTTGTCATAGATCCACTGTACTCCAATGGGTGTTTGCTGTTTTCTGATTATGAAGATACATATTTTAGAAGTAATCAAATATTACTAGATTTCCTAGAATTCATGTTTTCCAAAAGGATGCAAAAATAAATTAAAGATTTATTGAGGCAAATTTACCACTGTATCCTTCAGATCTGAATATCAGAAAAAGTAGGGGGAAATGCCTTGCAATACCTTAATCAGGAAGATGTATAGACCTTTAAAATCTGAAATAGATTAATGTGATGATGCTTGCATGTGAATCTCAGTGCATGGAAAGAAACAAGAGAATCAATAATACAATGAAAACACAATTCATTATTGAACATTTAAATATAGTTCCGACGAGTGCAAAGAAAGATAACTCTCCATACGACAACTGGAGAAAGAAGAGGAAGTTTAAAAGATGTTCACTTTCTAACTTGGAATTAGTTACTAAAAGTGTATGATCAGTATAGCGAACTGGAAGATTTAAGAAGGATTGCACTAGAACTTAAATTCTGGTTGGTTTTCCTTTTGGTCACCCAGATCTCAGTATTTCATTTTCTTGAGGCTATGGACTCCACTGATGGATGTGATCTTCTTACTGTGGCATCTTATACCAAGGCCCAGTCTTCTAAGAAATTGTGCATTCAGGTGGTAAATGGACAAGTTCTCCAGAAATGCAGCATTTCTGCAATTGCTCAAATTAATTGAGTAACTTTGATTGTGATCTGGAAAGATGGTAAATAGCAGAAAATGTTCAGCTTCATGAGACTCGAATTTAAAGTAGGCTCACCTCTTGTCCTTTCGATGATAGTTACAAGCTTGTACCTTTATCTTCCAGGGTTTTCTTATCAGTAGCCCGCTTCTGGTCTTATGGCATTGAGAAAACATTAGTTTGACCTTAAAATTCAATAATGAGTTAAGCAGAATAAATAGCTACACAGGCCAGTCCAAGGTCGCAGAGCTTCTGTTCCAAATTTTCATGTACTTCATGCATATGCATATGCATATGCTTCAGTTTTTAGAAAGAAAGGATTATAATCAGGATAGAAATGAATATTGGAACCCTGACATTTTGCACATTGCTCTGTGTAAAGGGAAGACTGCAGAATCAAATTCTGGATGTCCAAATGTGCTCAGAGTACCAACATGCTTTCCTTCCTACTTAAATATTCTCTAGGACATTGTACACATTTGACAAAAGGGCGGCTGTTAAAAGCAGAAAGCCCCAGCAGAACGTTTGCTCCTGGGTCGGGGGGTAGAAGGCAGTTAATGTTAGATAAATCCTGGAAATTCAGCTTTGGGCAGTGATCATGATATTGACACTTCTTGGTTTACAGGAAGTTCACTCTAACATATAATGCTATGGAAAAAAAAAACAAAAAGAGGCAAGTGAGACTTGTGATCTGTATGAAGAAGGATCATGAGCAAGGCCAAGAAGATGCAAAAGCAAACTAAGAACAAGTGCAATTAATGCAATTAAACAAATTACAGAGCAGGTCTTACTGCTTAGAAAGATGAGAATTGGTTGTGGATTGGAGAAGCATGGCCTAATTATTACACAGGCAAATGTTATTTCTAATTGAATCTTAGAGTAAGGCGAGCATATTCTTCGTCAAGCAGTGATTTTCAAAGCGTAGTTCTAGGACCTCTGCTGCGTCAGCCAACACCTGGCAACTTGTTAGAAATGCAAATTCTTAGACCACATTCCAGACCTATTGAATCAAAGCTCTGCGGATAGGCCCAGAAATCTGTTAAGGAGACCTCCAGGTCCTTCTGATGCATGCTAAAATTTGAAATAAAACCTTTTCTAAAACCACAATATCTGTATCTCCAGAATATAATCTTCTAAATCCAAGGTTACTCTATCAAAAGTTCTGTGTTTTATAATAACTTAGATAAGTCACTTAGAGATATTGAATCAAATATTCTGATAAAAACATGTCGCATCCAATTATTTATATGAATTCTATATAGACTCCTCCTCCTCCCCATTTTTCCTTTTTAGCTTTCATTGTTAAAGTGAGTAGTTGTATGTACTGGTTCTTCTATCGGAAATTTTAATACATACCTCTTAGGCACATCACATTTTATGGCTTTCAGAGTACTGTGGGGGGGGGGTGTGTGGGTGTGTGTTGAACATTTGCAGCATTATCTGTTATATTAGTAATTAAAGAAGAAAGTGGTCTGAGTTCTATAGACTTTGTTTTCCTCTTGGATAAAATAAAGGGGTCAAACTTGATTGCTGAAGTCCCTTCCATTTTTTAAGATCTATGAATTCTAAAATTGCTGAATATTTTCTGTAATACTCTAACCATCTTTGTGCACATTGGCTCTCTGCTGTTGCTCATACTTTGAGCTGTTTGAGGGTTCCTACACAGACACAGATTTTACCTCAGAAGTGGATATAGTAACAGATGCTACCTATTTCACTAAAGGTAGAGCATTTGTCATGATATATGAATGATTTTTTATGCTATCACAAAATATAATTCAGATCCATACTTCCTACTAATCCAAACACACCACAATTTTTTTAAAAGACAGCATTTATTTATTTGAGAGAGAGAACGCGCGTGCAAGAGAGAGCAGTGGGGGGAGGGGCAGAGAGAGAGGGAGAAGCAGACTCCCGCTGAGCAGGGAGCCCAACACAATGCTCATCCCAGGACTCTGGGATCATGACCTGAGCAGAAAGGCAGACACTTAACTGACTGAGCCACCCAGGCACCCCAAAACACACCACAAAGTAACTCCAATTTTATTTTTCACTTAGTATAGGCCTTTGGCTCTAGCCAGGCTAGTTGTTATTGTCATACTTATTTCTACTTTTTATTCTTAGCCTACATTGTTTCTAGAGTTTCTTCCTTTCTTCTACCAAACTGATCAAATAAGACTGGCTCAGATACTACTTCCTCTCTTCCTGTATTTTGTATAGTGATCCTTCTCATCATCTGAGAGTACAGTGTATGTCTTTTCGTTGTTCTATCACCAGTACTTAGCAGAATACTGTCATGTAGATTATGCCTAATACATGTTTGATAAATGGATTCATGAGTAGCTCCTGGATTATTCACTGTGTGCCTAGCACGTAATGCATGCTGAGTGTTTTGAGTTGTTTTTTGATTAGATTTGTTTTTTTTTTAAAGCCTCAATTTTCCTGCCTTTTGCTAGAGATAGCATTAACTAGCCTTCGTTTATGTAGTATCTGAAAAATGCTTTGACTATCTTAATTAAAAGATGGCATTCACATCACAGCCTGAGTAGTCCTCTAGTCAAATTGGTGAAACCCTTCGAATGTTCTTGGGTAAACTCGGATCCTCATCCTTTAACATCTTCACCACGTCGTAGAACTCAGTGCATTTTTGACGGACCCCCGTGTAAATGAAGTGCTACGTGGAACTCATTTTGAGGTACTGCTGACTTATAAACTGATGGATACCCAGTGAGCTTTGAGCTCTCACTCTCTCTTCCTGAACGATTGAGATAAACTGGGTTGTCATTGTCGTGACGGCCAATGCCTGATTTGACTGTTCCTCCCCAGAAAGTCTCAAATTTTTGGCTTCCTCACAGTGCTGCCTGGGATGCAGCCGGCCCTCCATGCCCGAGCTCTGGGGCCCACCCAGCTCCCTTCTGGCACTGAAGGCAGCAGCTCTGCCACCCTTCTCCTCAGATAAGCATGGCTTGGAAATGCTATCTTTAGAGGTGATGAGTTTTTGTTTGGATAGAATTATGACTAGTATAAAGCCCACACATGCTAACAAGCCACAGAGTGCAAAATAATTATTGAAAGCAATTTGAGAGAAAAGTGGAAAATCATCTGAGGAAAAAACAAAATTGTTCCCAAAGCTTTGGTCCAATTTTTTGCTGTTACATTGAATCTTGAGCCTTAGTTCTCTGCTGCCAGGTCACCTAAGCATTGATGGCACTGTTCTTCTCTGTCTCCCTCTCCCTCTCTCTCTCTTTTTAAATTTTACTCTTTATTAAGCCTTTCTACATGCCTGCTTAATGTTTTATTCCAAGTTAGTCAGAAAACATACTATATACCAAGCTTACCTTCCAGTGGACAACCGAGAAAAGAATTGCATTTTGCTTGTATCTTGGTTTTACTTAAATAGCATTTGGGATCACTGAATGTTTTCTCTTTATGTCCCTCCATGTGTATTAAGGTAATGTTTTCTCTAGAAAAAGTAAGCTTTTTTACCTTAGAGAATACATATGCTCAGTCCATGGCCTCAGTGTTGTGCATAGAAGTTAATATGACATGTGTATTATGTTCCATACATAGTGACAAACCCATTTGCAAGGCATGCCCTATTCCAGGCTGCAGATTGGCTTTGATCAAATGCTAAAATGTGTAATTTCAAACCAATGGTACTGTCTACTTCTTTTGAATTAGTTTTAATAGTTCTGCCAATGACAAGAGAAATAGGCATAATATACATGTAATAAAGTATATCATCTCTTAAAAGAAAAAATATTCTTGAAGAACAACAGAGAAAGAGAATAGGATTAGTTCCTGTAATGTAAAGGGGTAACAGACAGGTGCCATTAGTACCACAGAGGATAAATGTAACAAAGGGTTTGTGGTTGGCCACGGCAGGAACTTATAAGCAAAGAAGTAGCAGAATCATGCAGTTCCCTGGCTTCTCCATTATTACCCAGCGTAGGCTGGGCATAGGTATCTGTATGCAGCGTGGTTAAGGTCCCAGCAGAGGGGAGCCTGCCTTGGTCAGTAGGTTGGATGTGTACAGAGAGCACTCCAACAGTGAAAATGAGAGCTGCCCCCACATTACATTTTATATTCGTAGGTTAGCTGAACAGGCTCTAGAAAACAGTTTCTTTAAGTAACAAGAAATATGGCAAGGACTCTTCAGAGGCAGCATGCAAGTTGAGGCCAAGGTCTGGATGGTGGTAGGAATGGCCTTGCCTGCCAGAAATGACATCATCCAAAGGTCATGTCTTTCTGGAAGCTGATTTAGATCAGCCAAGCTCCTGCTAAGCTACTAAAAGAGGGATGAGCCTCCAGGGTCATCCTATTTTCTCTAGCTCTTCATCTCTAACTTAAAGTTCCATTTCCAGTATTACGCATCCATAAAAAAGGAATAAGATCTTACCATTAGCGACAATACAGATGCACCTAGAGGGTAGTATGCTGAGTGAAATGTCAGACTAAGAAAGACAGATGCCATATGATTTCACTCATACGTGGAATCTAAAAAACAAGACAAATGAATAAACAAACAAAAAGCAGAATCAGAACTATAAATACAGAGAACAAACTGATGGTTGCCAGAGGGAAGGTGTGTTGGGGGGATGGGGAGATTTGTGAAAGGGAGTGAGAGATACAGGCTCTTGGTTATGGAATGAATAATTCACGGGATAAAAGGCGCCACATAGGGAATATAGTCAATGGTATTGTAATAGTGTTGTGTGGTGACAGATGGTAGCTACACTTGTGGGCATAGCATAACATATAGAGATGTTGGATCATTATGTGTACACCTGAAACTTCCGTGGCCTTGTGTGTCAGCTATACTCAAATAAAAATAAATAAATAAATAAATAAAATTCCATTTCTGGAGTTAGAACTAATGATTCTAACACTTTTAAATGGCCTGAAGTAGTTCTCTGAACTGGAACATTGCTAATTGACCCATTTGAAAATAAATGCGTTATATAGGAGCTATAATCTATAGATAACTAAAATTTTTTTGGTGCATGGAGAAAGGTCGATAACATTATTGAAAACTAAACCAGGATATTTCAGTATGGTAGGATAAGATTCTCTTTATCCTAAAGATATGGTTTTAAAGTGTTATATATGAAGAAATGAATATATGAAGCATTTCTACCCTTCAGGGAAAGGTAGGATAGTGTCGTTGTAAGAAGAAATCTGAGGCATAAAACAAAAGCTTAAGATGTGTCTAGTGGAAAGCACACCTGGGTTTTGGTCCATACAGAAAGGTATCTTCTCCTGTCTCGGAAAAAGTCTCCAGAGCAGTTGTTCTCAAAGTGTAGTCCTTAGACCAGCATAATCAGCATCACCTGGAAACTTACTAGAAATGTAAATTCTTGGGCCCTACTCCAGACCTACTGAATCAGAGGCTCTGGAGGTGGGGCTGAGAGGTGTGTGTTTCTTTAAAGCCCTCTAGGTGATTCTGATGTAAAATGAAGTTTGAGAACCGCTGCTCTAAATATATCCCTCATTCCCTTCTAACAGAGCATTCTGGGATTGTAATTTAAACTTTATAACAATGAAAACAATTACATTGCCCATACGTTTTTTCCCTTTAAAATTTGGATTTTTTTTTTTAAATCTGCTTGGAAATTAACCACGTTTTACATTGAGTGACATGAAGGAGATTGTTGTTAGCATTTAAATTACTTTGTAGTATGAGACTCTCATTAATTACTTATGTTCTTGGTAGCTGGTGCTTTATTGAAAGGACCTGTGCTAGCATTAATAAATGCAAACAAAGTGGAAGGTCCTGAGGTTAATGAGATAGTGAAACATTAATCTGTGTTTCTTCTTTATTTATTTATTTATTTATTTATTTATTTATTTATTTTTTTAAAGATTTTATTTATTTATTTGACAGAGAGAGAGACAGCGAGAGAAGGAACACAAGCAGGGGGAGTGGGAGAGGGAGAAGCAGGCTTCCCACGGAGCAGGGAGCCCGATGCGGGGCTCGATCCCAGGACGCTGGGATCATGACCTGAGCCGAAGGCAGACGCTTAACGACTGAGCCACCCAGGCGCCCCTGTGTTTCTTCTTTAATGTAAAATGGAGACTCATCAGGTTCACTTTATATATTTTACATTTGTCTTTCCAGGAAGAACAAAGTATGCTAGCTATGGAAGATGAGGGCACAGTGCAGCTCCCATTGGAAGGGCACTATAGGTAAGATACACACGTAAAAGCTTTGAGTCATGGAACGTGTGCAAATATACTTAAGAATTTCCTACTGTGTGGATTCCTACAAAGGTTTGTTGGAGCTGTGTTAGAGTAGAAAGAACTAAAACCAGGAATTAGATTACCCTGTCCCTAGTACTAAGTTCTGATACTAATAACTGAGTATGAGTGTGAGTATGGCCAAGTAGCTTAAAATGAAGGGGGGGCAGGGTGGCGGGAAACTGTTATCTGTAGTCTTTTCTTCTCATATTTCTACTGTATACCAAAGCTCTCTTTCATAACCTCTAAAAGTAGCAATTGAAGACGGATTGAGGTTCAATGCCAGGATGAATAAACTAGATATTCACTGAGTTGATCCCAGATAAATGCTTGAACTCTGGGAGGTTACCCCTAAAATATGGCACTTCCAAAGAGATCATCTATTTCCTGAGTTGAAGGATTCAGCTGTACCAGTCATTTTAGGAAATATTTATGTAACTCTCCAAAACATGCTGATCTTCTTTAGGCACAAAGACATAGCGAAAGAATGCAAATTCCTATGCGTTATAATAAAGACTTATGAAAGTATTTGGCCAAACATTGTATGTATGCATATGAGATATATATATATATATATATATATATATATATATATATATATATATATGGTCTCAAAGTGCTTAAGGATAATTTAAGGCCATGCTAGTAAAAAAAAAAGGAGAGAAAACTTTTCTCTGAGGAGGGAATTTATCATAGTATTGACAAAAAAATTGGAATCTTCTAGATCTTCAGAGTCTGCTGTAAAACCACATTCCCTAGGTTTTTAAAATATAATTATCTACCATATAATCAGGGGAAGTCATTTTATCTTTTTTTTAGCAATATTTAAGCTTAAAATCCTGTTGATTGTTTCGTCAAATCAATATATTTCCATGTGTATGTTGTAGAAACTTAGTCTCATGTGGTACCCCTCTTGAAGGGATTTTTTGGTTAGACGCATTTCCATACTGCATTCCAGTTTGGAGATTCACAACGCATGCTGAAATATTAAAGAACCTAAGGGGTACTGTATTTTTTTTAAGTTTAATTTCATTTAATCCAGCATTTTCTAAACTCTTTTGCTTACAAGACTCTTTGTCATATAATATCATGAAAAACATGTATTCATATAATATTCTTTGGGAAACTGGTTGATCTCATGCTTTGAGTCACTAAGGGCTGCTGGATTTGAGGAACTAAAGAACGTGTGTCCAAACTGGGAAAGGAGAGAAACTGTGACACCCAAAGTTTTGCCCCAGACCTTTGGTGTTCCTCTGAAAAGTCTAATTTGTTGCCTTCTGTGAACAACCACCAATGAGGGTCATGTGAGGGCAGCCTAGGATTTCTCTAGAACATGGTTTTTTTACACTGCAGGCTATCTTTTCCACGGGTAGTAAGAAGAGTGCTGTTTTCTCACTAGAAACTTTCTTTGACTTGGCCTGTGATTTATCTCTGCTGCTATTTGGTTGTGTTTCTAGCCCTGGGAATATTTTAGAGAGTTCTGAATGTCACCTATAATTGGTGCCATTTTAAAATGCAAGAAAAGCACCCAGCATTGTACATGTCCTGATATTGGAAAGACTTCTGCCAAATACACAGACGGCCTTCATTTATTCAACAAATATTTGTTGAGTGGGTACTAAGTGTCAGGCCCTGTTTGAGTCTTGGGGGATCAGTCGCAGACAAATGGTCAAGAAACCTCATCCTCATAAAACTTATGTTCAAGTAGAATAGACAGAGGTAGGGGAGGCAGAAAATAAACAAGTGAACCAGTAACAGACTATAGTACTTTAGATGGTAAAAAGTGCAGTGAAAACAAAAAGCAAAAAAGGATGAGGGTATTCTGAGGGGATGGAAACAGAAATTTTATATAGCGTAGTCGGCAAAGGTCTCTCTCAGTGAGCGACATTTAAACAAAGGAGGGGAAGAGTTGTACCATGTAAAGGAGCGTTATGGGCAGAAGGAAGAACAAGTACAAGGCCTCGAGGCAGTAGGAAGCCTGTGGTATTCCAGAACAGTCAGGAGACCACTGCATTGAGGCTAGACAGGAAGGAGCCAGGGGTGGAATGGCAGGAGACGGAGCTGGAGGGTGGGGGAAGGGTCAGAGCCTGTGGTCCATCTACCAGGCTCCTTCTGAGCAAGTGAGAGCCACTGTTGAGTCTGAGAGTTATGAATGTTGGGGCAAGAGGCTAAGCCATGAACACGCAGAACCCCATCTCTGTAATTTGAAATGAATTAGGAAGCAGTAGCCAAAACCAGTTTCTATATAACTAGAATCTTTGATTTTGATTTTGATTTTTCACAGATTTTTTAAAGTAATTATGAGAATACTCCTTATTTTATAACTATCAAAAAATACAGGCACAAGACTGTCCTATATTTAGTATCTATCTCTACACAACCACAGTTACTTATTTAATTTTTTAATTTCATTTTGGGTAAACTATCTAGAGATGATCCATCTGTGATCAATATTTCTGATGAAATGTCAAAGACTGCCTTGTGGAGGAACCTTCTGATGACTGCCGATAACTCAAAAGATAAGGAGTCAAGCTTTCCTTCTAAAAGGTTTGAATTCCAAAGTAATGTGAATTTATACTGATCCCGGTCATTTTATGACATAAGAATCCATTAGGAAAAGAATAGTATTGGTTTCCATTGAATTTAGGTCTAATATATTTCAGAAACTTCTTTTAAAAGTAGGTGGAAATTGTAATTGGCACATCTGTTGGTTTGTTTTTCAACATCTCCCTTTCAAATTAAAAGCTCACTCCAAAACCATGACGGGGGGAGAAACAGTGCTATAAATGAGTCCTGATGCATGGCATTTTTGGACATTCATTTGGCCTACTCTTTTGCAGTAAGATTCCATTATATTCCCTCATCACCCACTTTCCAGGACCCTCTTAGATGTCTGACCACATTTTGCACTCCCCCATTGTCCTTTCTGAAACCTCATATGCACATGCAATGGTGATTTCGTATTTAGTGTATTTCCAGGTCCCTATTCCAACCCCCTGAAAATCTTCCCTAACTTCCTTATTCTGAAACTTTCAGCTCCAGAAAGTTCTATGCATTCTTATTTCTCTGTATACAAACATTACAAACAACTCCCATAGTTGCTAAGGTTTAAATGCATGCTTGGGGAAGAGTGTGTCCTTAAATATAAGGAGTCATCACAGGATTTCCATTGAATTTTCCAGAATTTATAAATAAGAGTTCAAACCATCCAGTCTTCTTAGATGCTGATCTGAAGAAAAATCTCTATGTTATGCTAATAGCTCTTCTTATTAAAGAGTGATTGAGGGATTTGGGACAGTGTTTAATTATTAACTTCTTTTATTTTCATGACCTTAAATTAACTTTTTCTACTTAATTTTTATATTACATTTTTGTCATAAGCTCCCCTTCCTAATCACTCTAGAAGCTGATTCCCCAAAGGTAAGACCCTCTCCCTCAAACCTATTCCTTGGTTGTATTTCCTTATGTTAAATGGTGTCTTCTAGAAACCTGGTCAGCCTATGTTCTCTGTGTGAGTTTTGGGGAGGCAAAAGGCATGGAGAGTCTTGGGCTTAGATCCAGTATTGGACTGAGTGTTTATGGTGTTCCTATAACTACTCAGCTCTTTAAGAAGGTTTGAAGCTTGAGTGAACTTTTTTCTCCACATGACTTATACAAATGCATCATATATAAATCAACAAATCTCACAGAACTGTATTAGTAATGACATCAAATTTCTATATTGGAAACAAGAAAATTTTATCCTTTGAATTAAGAAATTGCAAAGTTGGGAGCTTCCATTTATGCACCACATGCTTCCAAACCTGTAAGCTTTATCTGGCTTCATGAGAAATGTTTGGAAACATGGGCTCGGAAAAGATGCTACATTAGACTTACAGAATATCTCTTACTGCTGGTTTTTGTCACCCCAAAATGGCATGCTGCTTCTGTGTCATCTCTATCCCCAAAAGACAAACAGTGGATGTGCAGAGTCTTCATCCCAGAAAGCTGGGGATTAGTCATCTCTCTCTCTCTCTTTCTCTTCTCCCCCCCGCCACCCCACAACTACCTCTAACACACCAGAGGTTAATATAATTTACACAGTCAGCTCCCTCAAAGACTTCTGATTGATGTTTTCTGTCTTTAACATGGCTTTAAAATCTTCATGCATTTCTTTGCTTGGCTCAAGCAGAAGTAATATCTTATTCTAAAACATGCTCTATCGTCCTTTCCCAAAGATCCCCGCTACAGTCTGATAGACTCATCCTCACAGTAACTCTGTTTTGGTAGAAGTCTTGGAAGAAAATCAGAGTTATGAGAAGGGTAATTGCTCAAACGCATTGGAGTATGTGCTTGTGGACTCTTTCACGTTAAAAATATGGCATTTCTCTGATTTTTTTTTTTAAAAATGGGAACTCCAGGTTTATGAGCTCAAAATAAAATGCCAGCCATGGGAATATGTGGAAAATTTGAGGCATCCGAACTTCCAGATTACTTTTCTTCCTGCACTAAATGGATCCAGAGTACAAACACTTTCTCTGTTTTTCTTGGGTTCAAGCAAAAAATTTTATGTCATGGTATTTTAGCTACTCCTTAAAGTAAAGGCAAGTGAAGCTTTTCATCAGAAAAACCTAGCTGTTTTAAAACAACTTAATGGGCTTTAATCAGGTCCAGTTTTAATTAGGACCATCCTTTAGATTTTGATATAACCACTTGTTTCTTATTCTTTGAACATATGTTACCACTAACACAAGATTCAAACTATTGTGAATGGAAGTTTACCCTTAGATGTGATAAAATCTGTAGCTTTTCATGTGAAAATATCTCTTGGTTCATGGCTAATGTCTTTTATCTTCATAACAGTAGAAACTGGCAGAAACAGTGTGGCTTCCAGAAATCCTAAAACCACCCATACCAATGACAATACCCTCCCAAAGCCATTGCTTTCTCATGGTGTGTCTGTCGAAGGCATTGAAGTGTGATGACCAGGAACTCTAAAAATTCTGTGCCTGCTAGAGTATCTGTTGGCAAACAAAGCAAACAAACAAAAAAACCAAAAACCTAGAGACCAAGGTTACCAGAGTCTGTATCTCTTGAGACCTAAGCTGGCTTCCTGGCAGTTTTTGACATGCCCCCCCCCTCCCCCCACCTCGTTCTTCATCCTGTCTCTTGTTACTGGTCCTGCATATGCCTATCAGAGTATCAGAGAAGCCTAGATATTTTTCCTTAGTGGAGTTTGGAAGAGCAGTTGTATTTTCTCCATCATTTCATTCACTTCTCATTGCTAAAAATGTTTTATCCAGTCTGACTGAAAGAAGGATCTAAGAAATTAATTGCAAATTTGACCACATCAGTAGGATGTCTAATTTGATCCTTGTTCAACAGTGCAATGCATACAT
This sequence comes from Phoca vitulina, assembly GCF_004348235.1. NCBI lineage: Eukaryota > Metazoa > Chordata > Mammalia > Carnivora > Phocidae > Phoca > Phoca vitulina. The sequence goes on along the minus strand of NW_022589704.1, from coordinate 68,597,470 downwards.
GTGACAAGCTTCTCTGTGGCTTATTGAATTGGATCGGCAGAAATAGGTCTCATTAAAACCACATTGCATCAGAATAGGTGAGCAACTGCTATGTTTTATGAAAATGACACCCAAGATTGACATTTCTTGGGAAGGTAGCCGGCAACATTGGGAAAAACAGCACTTGATTTTGCCCTGGTGGCAGAGTTTAGGCTCTGGGACCACCTTCTCTGCTCCCCTCTGGCTACCCACTCCCACCACCTTCTTATATCCCGGATTCTCCTTCTTTGCCCTGATTTCCCAGGCCTATGCCCTCTCATGACTGGTAAATGTTGTTCATAACAAATATTTTGGAGTGTTCGAAACATAACAGTTTCATAGATCGCTTGGCAGCATGAAGGTAGCAGGTCATGTTCTGCTCTCTCCTGAAGTATTATTTCCTTCTATTTTAAATTATAACTCCTCAAAGGGTGGCGCGCTGTCTCATCCACCTTGTATCCCTTGGTCTTTGCAGAGTACCTAGTATTTAATAGATAGGTAATATATGTCTATTGCAGTCGATATCATAGATATGATACATATTTAATAGGTATAAGTAATATGTTTATTACAGTGGAAGTTTAGAATTGATTGGAATCCTGAAAAATGAATGTAACAAGGAATAAAGAGAGTAATAGCCATACAGTAAGAAGATACGTTCAGGTCAATAGTATTTTTCATAGACGTCCTGGTTATAAAATTTCTGCTTCGTAGTTTGTTGAAATCTAATCTGATACCCAAACCACTGGTTTTAAAGAGGGGGGAAAACCCCCCGATCATTTCACTGGTTATTGTTTTGTAACCAAACAACCAGTATGACCAAAGCAGGACATCGGGGGGAAGCACACCTGTGAATTAAGTCAACATTCTGAATCTTTTCTCACTGCTCGGTGACTAATAGTGCCATTGGGAATGTGCTGGTCTCTAAAAAGGTGACGGAGCAGAGCATCATGCACACAGGAACCGGGCCTGTGTCGAGAGACCTGTATGTCTCCGTCCCTGCCATCTCCTACAGAGACGATCTTTTATTCTAGCTTCCTTATAACTGAGAATACCAGCCTCAGAATTCTGGCATTCGAGCTACAGGAGAATTTAGGGACCATATAGTCCAAAACTAATTTACAGATGAGGAAACCAAGTCCCAGAGAGATTAAATAACGAGTCCAAGGTCCCACAGTTGATCCTTGGCTTCCAGGAACTGAACGTAACCTTCCAGTTTCCAGTCCAGGCTTCCTCCACTGCCCCCACGCCGCCCTTTTCCGCTGGCTTTGTGTGGGAGCCAGGTAAAGCCCAAGAAAAAGTTAATTTGGAAAGTAGGGTAGCAGACACTTGTCATATGAAATGCACTTAAAGTAGAAGAAAGTGAGTCATGCAGATAGGGTAGTTAAAAATACAGAGTTAAGGCTCTCAACACATCATGTGCACACTGTCATCTCTTCTTGGGGAAGGAGGAAAGGAAAGGGAGAAAAGTTGCTTTGCTCTGACCTGTAAGTAGTGTGTGCTGAGAAGTGTGGCAGGCGTACACGCGGGTGCTATAGCCACCCGCTCACACCAGCTCTCAGCGCTGGCGGCCTGCCACACATGGCAGAAGCTCCGGCACTTCTTACCTGATGGTGCCGGGTGGCGGTGACAACTGAGAAGGGCTGTTTCTAGCTTGAATTGGAGGAAAAACAATTTTAAAAAACACACTCATAGAATGTGTCTGAGTTATTGACCACTAAGAAAGCTGCGCAGGAGGCCGCATAGAGAAAAAAGAAGAAGAAGAAGAAGAAGGTTTTAACTGTCACTTTATTACTTTGAGAAGAGTTGTAAAACTGAGGGTTTCCCCACCACCAACTAGTTCATAGATTTATATTAAGGGACAAAGTTACCGGTAAAAACGGGTGGGCTCTTCCGGCTCAGAGCCCCAGGTGACAGGGAGGGACACAGGGGGGCCGCAGGCGTGGGGGGCTCTGCCCTGTGCTGGGAGTCACTGGGGAGTGAGAGCTTCTGCCCCTCTGGAAGCATGTATTTATTCCTGCCGGGAACTTTCCGCTTGTGAACACATTATTCAAACTTTCCACGAAAACTGTCAACACAAGAGTAGGAAAAGTGTTCATTGGACAAATATCGGAAAAAAGCATAGACAGAAATTGTAGAATCTTATTACCAGCTTGCCCAGCCCATAAAGTTCATTGGAGAACAGACAAGACAGAAGTCACTTGAGAATGAGTTGGTTCTGGAAGGAATGAGGTGAGGGCCAGGACGAAGGCTGGTCTGCACAGGTGTTTGGAGGGCGGTGTGTGGGGCTGAGCACATCCCCTAGACCAGTGGAGATGTCTCTGTCCTGCTGACCACAGCACGGTGCTCACCAAAGATCAGGATCCAGTGTGTGCACAAAGGATGAGCCCCTCACAGCGAGCCCTGAGATACCTCCCGTGGCATCTTGTGGTGTCATCGGGCTCAGTGCTTTCTTGAGATGGGGGCAGCACCGGCATTTTCAGCAACCATCAGTAATTCCTTTGGCCAAATGAGGACGATGGTATCAATCTTGCATGCTTTTGGAACTGTTTTGAAATGTCTGGTTTTTGTTTTTTAGTTCTTATTTTTTGAATGTCCCCCTTTCTGCAGTTCTTGGTTTCTACCTCACTGAGGGCAGAGGATTTTAATTGTTGCTATCTATCTATGCTTCGCAGCATGAAAGAGCCATGCTAAGGGCCCATGTGGTGCTTTGGGGTTGATGGGTTTTGTGTCTGAGCAAGCAGATCTCACAGTAGCCGTGCGGGATGGCAGTAATAAATTTCTCCTTTTCTCCCCCCCCCGCCCCCGTAGCACTGAAAGCCGAAAAGAGAAGAAAGCTGACTCAGGGAAAGGTGTTGACAGGGAGACTTGTCTATGACTTGATCTTCAATTTATTTTTTACGTATATATGAGAAGAGTGCCACAATTATTAATAAAACTGCTTTGATCATGTATTGTAAATTCTGTCTCTCATCCCAAATCCACCTTCATACTGTAAGTAGTGCAATACTTGTTTCATTTCTGTGTTTAAACTTCTGAACAGTGAGACACCCTTGTGAGCATATACAATAGCTAATGCAAGAATCTGTGTTCCTTTCTGTATGTTAGACATTTGTAAACACTGGATTCTCATGGTTAGTTTTATGAGAGCACTAGCTTTCTTAAAGAGATGTCACATTTACCTAGTTTGTATTTTCCTACTTTAGTGACCTGAAGCTACCTGATAATTTCATTCAGAAGAATTTTGAAAGGTAGTCTTACTCCTTTTTATTTTTTATAGCTTAGCATTAGTGACTTATTTCAAAAGACCCAAATCGAAAAGTTAGTTTGGAAGCATTTTTTAATAATTGTATTTATGCATTTCCTTGATTTATTATGATACATTTAATACTTAAGAGTTTGTATGTAACTAAAACTTAAAGTCATTTGGAAAAAATATATAGAAACCTGTTCACAACTTGTTTAGAAGAATCAGAAACTAATGCAGAGTCAAGTAGTGTTTGCTTAACAATTCAAGTTGTGATTACACCATCAAACACTAGGCTTGTAGGAAATGCTTCAGGAAAACTTTGTAAGTTTTGTGAGATTTTCAATATAAACCTTTATCAGAAATATGACCTTAAATTTCTCTCCCGTTAAAAACAAATGTTTTCCAAATAAACCTATTCTACACACACCCGTGGAAGGCCACATGGTGAGTCCTTGTACATGAAATTTCACTCCTGTATAGTTATTCATTCTGCTGCTAAAGGTCACGTACTGCTTAATGCTGCTTCTGAATCATGTTCTACTGTTAGACTGACAGGTCTCCAACTATATTTTTCTCTTCTGCAAAGCTCTTTTCCACTTTTTAATTGAATGCATGTTGTAGAAAAATAGTCTTTTCAATGAATATTTCAGATTCTGTTTGAGAAGGTTCTGTAGGTATTTCAGTCCATATGAAAGAATCCATTTTTACTAAGCTTGCACAAGAGGAAGGAAAGTTAAAAATTGTTGAGCATTACTAAAAATACAGTATTTCATTTCATTTTAGATAGTGTGAAGTTAATAAAGATGGAATCTTGTAGTGCTCTTATTTCCTAGGAATGACCAGTGATCATCAATCTTATGATCTGCAGTGTCCAATTTTACGATAATTCAGAGCCCTGTGGCTTTTCCAAACTATTAATTACATATTTTCTGTATAAGTGCACATGAAAGGTGAAAAAAAAATCCTCTTGTGATCAAGCTTACGAGGGAAATAAAAAAACCCAACAAAGCCTCCGTAAGACTCAACATTTTGATATTTCTGAAAACTCCCCTCACAGTCTTTTAAGGAGCCATTTCTTTTATGGAATGTAAACCTAAAAACTATAAGAATAATTTGCAGTTAATACAGTCTGTGTTTATAAATGCCAAGGAAAATACAGAAACTTTCCATTCCAAGTGTGTCAACTTTGTGTGTTTTATAATACAGACACCATATTGTAAACATTCCCATTGTTGTATGATTTAGACTAGCTGTACATGCCAGTCAGTCCCAAAAGCAGCCTCCTGGTGTTTTAATATATTAATAACTGTTCTGTTACAAATGATCATAGTGAGTTAAAATCTTCACATGATCACTTATTTGAATAAGCAATCATACCCAATGAAATTCTGTATTTCTGAGTATTTTTATAGTCATTTTGTTCTTGTGTGAATTTTAATGCTATCTCTATGTTAATTCTAATATTTTGAAATCATATGAAATATAAGAAAAAAATGTAGTGTTATATATTTCCTCCTAATTTTAGATTCCTGGTCAAAATTACTGAATATCTTGAATGTAATTTATTGCAAAGTTCAAGTAATGTGTAAATGTGACTAGGATATTGTGTTTTTCACAACTAAGAAATGTTATGTGGAAATAAATATTTATCCTAATTAATTTCCTTGCACATTTTAAATTGTGATGCAAAGTGTCTTGTCTTTTTTCTCCTTAGTGTTAATCAGTAAATCAATGTAGAACATTTTGACTGAACATAATATTTGAATTTAAACACCCCTGCTAAGAAAATTTGGTGTTGTAGACATTTCAAGAGTATTCAGACAATTTGGACTTTATGAAAAGAATATTATGGAAACTATAGTAGGATATATCTCTTCATTTTTCCAGAAAGCAGTGACTTGGGTGCAAATGGCATTGCTCCCAAGACTAGTAAAATCTTCCAAGGTCATTAGTAGGATTTTCCATAAGGAGAACTCCTTAGACTTCTGTTTTCAGCCCCACCCCACCCCCCACCCACCATGGGAAAAGCATTTCCTAAAATTTCTCTCCTCCCTTTTTGTTACTATGGGTCACATGGGACCATTATTCTTTTGTAGCCATCTGGCAGTATGTTGTGGAGGTAATTACATTCAGAACTCTAATGTACAGGTTAGTATTTTTCTTTTGACTCGTGAGTTTACTTTAAATTCCTACCATTTAACAGCCTTTGATATTGGGAAGTTTTTTCCTAAATTTAATCTGAATATCTCCTTCGTATAGTTTAAATCCACAGCTTAATAGAAACCCTCCACTGACAATTCACAAGCCACTTGTATTTCAACACTATCCCTGGATCTTTCAGGATTTTTCTTGGCTCTTAAAAGTGTGGCTCATTCTTTCTTTTTTTTTTTCTATCTGCACTACTCTACCTCTATTCTTTTTTAACTTTAGCTGTTCACTCCTGGTCATTTGACTATTTTACGATTATGTCAAGATTGCAACACAAATGTTCTAATAAGTATCTTGTATATTCATTCATTGAAATGAAATGAGATTTTCAAGCACTTGAAAATTTGATGAGAGTAATTTGGATATGATGGTTCTCTATCTATTTGGAAAGGCTACTTGCAATCAGTTCCCTTGAAGAAGCCCCATATTCAAGGATTACTGGTAATACTTGATTTTCCAGATCTCCTGGGGTGTTTTCCTCAGAAAGCTGCAGTTTACTGATACAACCGTCACTCCGCTTCAGTTCTATTGGTGTTAGGGCCACTACTTTTCAAGCTGGAACGTTGAAAATAGAACTGTGGTCCTTGCTTTTAAGGTCCTTGCTTCTGAGGCTAAGTAGACACATAGCTGTAACACAATGTGATTTGTACTGAGTTGGCTGTATAATGAAAGCAGGGCGGAGTTTGAGGAAAATGTTATATAAGAGGTAGCCTGTGAATTAGGATGGAAATGGGGAAGGAAACCTACTCCAAGAGCTGCAAAGATTCTCAAACACATGCCAGTATTGAAATAAAAAAGTAAAGATATATGGTGTAACTGGAGCCTGACATATTTGATGTATGGCATGTTTGGAACCAAGGAAACAGCCCAGTGTGGTGGAGTGTTAGGAGAGCAGTGAAGACCTGTAAGAAAAGGTAGAAATACAAGTCGATCACAGTATAAATGATGTTAAATTCTATATTAAGATATTTGAACTTTATCCATTAAAAGTTTTGAGTAATGGAGAGGCATGAATTTTTGGAAAGAGTGGTCTAGCAGCACAGTGGAGAATATAGTGGGGAAAAAGTGGAATCATTTCCTTGGGGATCCTGTACCAGGATGACTCTGAGGCTCAAACCAAACTCTCTGTGAGTGGTCTATAAACTTTTATTGTGATTGAAACCAAATAGGCTTAAGCATGCTCCTTAGGTACTTAAGTAACTCCAGACACAATAGCTTTATTATAAATCATTTCGTGTAGAACAAGATGGATAGATAGATGATAGATACATACATAGATAGATAGATAGATATAGGTATATATAGATATATAAATGATACGTTTTGGGTTGTATTTGAAAAAAAATGTTCTGAAGCATGGTATCAACAGTAATCCCGAGACTATTAAAGAAATCTAAGTGTAGTACAAAATTCAGCCAATGGCAGCACATATGAATCCAGAAACCACCTTCCCCCACCCAACTTTTCACCCTATTCATCTCATCGTTCTTACCATAGACTTAGCTTTATGTCTAGGTACTCTTGCCTTCTGCTGTGTGTAGTGATAGATTTCTGCCATGTGACTTATTTCTTCCATTTGTTTATATGCTTCTTAAAGATAGAAATAGTGTTTTATCCCTTCTTTGTAATTCTCCAGAGCCTAGGGCTCGGCTCTTTATCCAGCTGGGAGAGGCTGTGGACAGAACCTTAAGTAAAATATATCACAAGATCCTGCTGTTCAGGTTATTAAGAATGATGAAAGATCCAAAAAGGATTCTCACTGGCATGTCAGCATGGAAAGAGAAGCAGATGTTTATTGAGCACCTTCATGTGCCCATCATCTGGAGGTAGATGCAGACACCTAAGGTTGGGACCTGAGTATACTATGGAGTCGTCAATGGAGTCATAAAACCAGGATAAAAAGCTAAAGCTGTGAATAGGGGGAGGGAAAGGGAGAGAGGAAGGTACCGAGCATGGATACGATGCCGGCAGAGTATATACACAAATCTTCACAGCAATGGCACAATTCTGTGAAGTAGGTGCTTTTGTACTTCTTTCAAATTAAGAAACTGAGGCTCAAAGAGGCTAAGTAATGTTCTTTAAAATGTTTCTTACTATGAGTGGTGATGCTGATTCTAACCCACGTCCCCCTTATCTAGGGTGCAGTGCACTGAGTCTCCAACAGGAGGCGAAGTGTGACTGGCTTCCTCCTTAACAGGCTCCTCATTCTGGTTCACGCAACCAGAATCAAGTTACGATGAATAATATTTCTTCCCAGGATGTTACATTTTCTTTGTGACTCATATTTCTGTGATCAAGATTGGAAACCCGACTTAGCCAAGGAAATACTTTGCTCACAAGTCACAAGTATCATGACTTTGGATAGGAGAGACTTCGTGAAATAATCAGGGTTTTGGTCATTTGATGGGTCACTCTTCTCACCAAATACGTGTTTTAAATAATCTGACAAACTTGGTACGAATTGTTCAGATGAAAGATTATGAACTTAATTGAGTTGGTTGAAATTTAAAGTCTGTAACACCAGAAAAGATACTCCTCTTGCTTTAGCAGTAAGGAAATGACCTTTTTATTAATTCAAATTCTCAAGTACAAATGTTAATATTGTCACAGAAAGGTGACATACAGAAAGATGATAAGTTTCTACTGAGCACCTTCTGATGGGCTCTGAGCTTTTCTGATGGGCAGTGACGTTATGCTTTATTACTCGTGTTCATCTCTCATTCTCAATCACCTGGATCCCTCAGTCATCCTGAATACACACGTCAGATCATTCAGGATGTACGTAAGAAGGTTCTTGGACACTGCTGGAAGAACTGTCGCAAAATTGGCAGAACAAAATTCTCTTACGCTATGAAAAAAGCCATCCTGGTGTTTTGGTATGTTTTTCATTTAGAACTTACTGAATCTTAAATATTGTACAAATCTAGTTTTATAAATTGGAATTCTCACATCAACTTAAGAGCAAAATGTCATGTAGTAGAACTGATAGCTTCAGTGACCACCTTGTGAATAAGAACGAAAAGACCCAGAATGACACACAGCCTGATGTGATCATTGATCTTTATGGTGGTGGCTTTGAGTCATTAAGGATGCACTGAATTATGTTCTATGCCTTCTATTTAAGGAAACATGGAGGTATGGAATTATTTTTAGCAAGATTTCCAACAAAAATGTTCAAAAATAATTTTTAAAGTGATTTTCTAAAAACCTTGAGCAAAACTTAAACTCTGTATCCACAGAAGAGCTGTGAACCTCGCTCCTTTGGCGGGTGCTCGCCCCAGGCGCGGCGCGCTCCCACATAGGAATCTTAGCATCCCTGTGCTTGCTGAGGCTGCAGCTGTCAATGACAGGCAAGTCTGCACATCTTAGTGCCAGGATTAGTCCCTGTGTGTTTCCAGCTTAGCCTCAGACTAAGTTTCTCTCAAAGTTGTTAATGTCTTTACCTTCCTTTTCCAATCAGCCAATTACAGACTCTTATTGGAGAGTAAAACGTGTCCTGTGAGGGTTGAATGAAATCTACTTTAACTTCAATCACATCATTACCATTTGTAACCCTCATTATGTGAAAAATATGTGCTAGGATTTTTTTTTACCACCTCTGGGCTCCAGAGAAAATAACATGTTTAGAAACTAAAGGAACAGTGAATTGTATGGTTTTGATATTGTACAACTATTGTACAATACAGATATTATGCGATGGTCTTAATATCTGTGTAGTATCTGATGTTGTGCAATATCCACTATTGTACAATGGCCGTACTGATATCTGTGAAATATCTGCTATTGGGCAATATCTGCTATTGTTAACATCTGATATTGCCAAATGGTTTTAATATCTGTACAGCATCTGATATTGCACACTACCTGGTTCCAATTAAAATAAAAGAAGAATTGCTATTTAATTTGCTCTTATGACTATTAATTCGGTCCAGGATGTGAACATATGATCTATGACTACTTTTCTGGATATAGAACTCTGCAAAGATCGGTCCAGTTACTTACAATGACTGAACTCTATTAAGAAATAGAATTATGACAAGAGCCCTACAGGTTTGCAGGTCAATTTATAGCTCTAATGGATGAGTGGGATTTGGGATGTAAGGTGAAGCTACTCAGTGGCATGCTCCCAAAGTACAGTCGAAGCTGAATTTCACAACCCTCTGTCCATTCCTATGCATGACTCACCAGTCTTATGTTGTAATTGATAGCTTTTTTCCATTTCTCCTATTTTTAGATTTTTATGCTGGAGCTCACTCTGAGATAACTTTTTCCAATAAATGGTCTGAAGCTAAGTTCGAGTTCATAAAATCAATTTTTAAAAAAATTAGGCCATTTTGCCAACGATTGAAAAAAAAAATCCTGTTTCCTCAATTATCCGCTAGACTAAACTCAGTATCTGAAATCTATGCTTCCATTAATATAGATATGCCAGCCAAAAATAGTCAAACACTTAAGTAACTGACTTTTTTTCTTAACTTACACTGAGATGATATTGTTGATGTTATTTGTTCTTATAACATGAGCCTCATCACAGTTTCCTGGAATAAAATTATAAATTATGTATTACATCAAAAATAAAAACTATTTGGGTCTTTCAAAAGTTATATATGTGTGTGATAGCAAATTGTATATGTATTACATAAAAACCCTACGAACTGCTTAATTTAACACATTTTTATGTATCTTTTTTTCTTTTTTTTTTTTTTACAAAAGCTGAACTCTCTCCATGTTTACAAGGCAGTCTGGGATAACAAGCAAAATAAACAAGAGCCTTTCTGGATAAGCGTGTCCATATGCCAATGTGGTTTAGGTCTCATTCAAGACACAAAATGCACTACCTCTGAAAAAATGCGGGAACGTTTATTAAATGACCAGGAGAAATTCCACAGTATGTAGAATGGGAATAACAATACATAATTTTGTAGTTTATTTTCGATTTTTAAAAACAAGTCCAAGGACATTAAAATATCCTTTTCATTAAGATGCTCCACGAAATGAACTAAGAAAAACTGATGCAAGGACAAATTCAAGTTCGAATTTGTGATACAAATATTTTCGTCTTTTAGCAGGGCGAGCTGATGTGTTCACATCTCCGTTCCAAGCTGCCCCTTGCCCTGGGAGACACCAGTAGTTTTAAGGCACGTTTACAGTGCCTCCCCCCTGCCGTGGCTTTGTAGCACCTGTAGCCAGGAGCTCGCACCTGGGGGCCTCGCACTGTTGCCAGATTCCCTCTCTTTTCTTTGGAGTCTATTCAACTGCTGTGGTTTTACTCAGAAGTCAGTGCTTTGCAGAGATGATTTCCTGAGACTGTTTGAATAGTCTTTCTCAGAAAACCGTGCCAGTCTGCCTGTGAGCAGCTCTTCTCTAAGAGCTGCTGACAGGAGCCTGGTCAGGTCATCGTGCTCAGACGTGGGTTCCCAGCCAGGCCTCCTAGCTTCCTTCCCTCCCCTTTCCCTTCTTACCCCTGCCTCAGTGACGTCACTGCCCGCATCTTGCCATCCCTTTAAAGAAGAGAACGAGATTTGGACTGGTCCAGTCAGAAAAGAATATAATGCTTCCCTGGGAACCTATGCAAAGCTCCCATAAAAACAATTCATATTTGTTGTTTCAGCAACGGATGTGGAAATGATTTTAAATAATAAACAAAACCAGACGGAATAATTCAAACTTCAGTAAGGTAATAATCTGTTGCGAAGACAGAAGTCCCTACTTAGGGTTACAGACGTGAAATTTGGGAACAAAGGTAACCTTGAATCTCTTGATTTGAGTGTACTTTTTAAGATCATCATCTGAACAGTGCAGTTTTGAGATAGAACAAAAATGGCTTTTAATAAGGTCAGGCATGCTGTTTTGAGGCGCTAGGGTGAAGAGAAGCACTGTTGTATGAAGTGGCTCATGTGGGTATATATATGCTGGTGCGCTGTGCTGCTGGCAATTCCGTGGTCCTCGTCTGTGTACCACTGCAGGGAAAGACAAAGGTCAGAAGCAGGAAGTCAGCTGTCTTCTTCTTTTTTAAAAAAATAACTCAGATAAGCTCTCACGAGCATACATAGAATTAAAACATTGTTTTAGGGGGTATATATATATATATATTCTAATGAAACTATCCAAATCCACTTTCAGATTTGACTCAAAGGACACTTAGAACCACATCATGCACAGGAGAGAATGTTTATCCCATTAAGTACCCTAGTTTTAATTAAGTGTTATCAAGTGTCAGGTTTCTCCTACTCTCTGGAAGAGAAACTGTATTAAAATAAATTTTTTAAAAGCACTTTTTCCTAATATATGTTACCAAGGAACTAGAAAAATCTATTCCAATATTTCATATATATGTTTAACATGAGGTCAAAAGGCAAATGTATTATTTGCAAACACTTTGATTTTTCACTAGAATTTTCTATCTGTATGTCTGACATTTATGAAAGAGTTGATGACCTGAGGCAAAAATTTATCAACGCATCCCACATTAAACAAGTGGGAAATCACTACCAGGCAAACATATATTATGGAGACATAAACTTTTAAAAAATTGCCTAATTAAAGTATCATATCTTTTCTTTGAGTAGTAGAAAAAGAAACCTCAAGTTCTTATAAGAATCTGACCCCAAAAGACATATACCAGGTTTTTTTTTTTTTTTTTTTTTTTTGGTATCAAATAACTGCCCCACTCTGATTCAGTGGGCATCATTTGAACTGATCACAGAGCAAAGTGAGTGTGTGTGTGTGTGTGTGTGTGTGGAGAGTGAGGAAAAGCAGGTTTTCTAGCTAATAGAGGCAAGAAAGCATTTTATACAAAAATATTTAGTGCAACACACACATGGGCATACATATAAAAATACAAACATACATTTATATGTGTTATATATACACACACACAAAAACCATCTTTTTTTCTTTTTTCTTCTTGAACTGAAAAGATCTAGAGCAGAAAATGAATCTGACTTACTACCTAGAAACAGCCTACCGTATAGACAACAACAGCTCTAGCCATTTCCAACTCTATAAAACGAGCCTAATTGTTTATTGCCTGTGGTCGTTCAACAAAAGATAACGTTGCATTTGCAAAAACTGAAGCATGCCGATTATTAATGACCCACTGTTGTTAGGATGGCTAGTAATACATACTAGACAGAAATGGATTTTCATATTGGAGCTGAGCTATTATCATGCTGGTTTCACTTTAGAATTAGTCTGCCACACATTTACTGAATAAGTGATTACTTTTGAATCCAAATAGGGAGAGACTGAACGACCACATGGGTAGGAGAGCACTGTTTTGACTCTCCCAAGATATGCAATATTGTGCTTCTCAACCCCCAAGTCTCTAACAGTTTTGAACATTACTCTGTCTATGGCTTAAGGCTATCACTTCCAACTTCTCATTGGACAAATAAATACCCTTTTAGTTCTGTCCCTGTCTCCTGGGACTGTTTGAGGAGAAGGAGCCAGGAGAGGGGGAAACCAAGACCCCACCAGCAAGTTCTCCCCTTTTCACCAAGTTTTGCTATACCATTGCTTGGAAATCCACTCCAGCATCCACCAGGGCTTTGGAGATCTGAGCTGACTGCTGAAAGTGAACGTTATCTGCAAGGAGAGAAAGGAAACACAGAGTAACTAATAGCCGCTCCTTTTCTGATAAGAAGGGTGGGAATGGCACAAGAAGAAAGGGACTATTTGAAGTTCTAGGACTTAGCATCCCATTTAGCCCAAGACAAGTGAGTTGTGGAAAGCAACACTGTTTTATTGAAGTAAATGTAACAGTCTTGCCCCTCATGCTTTTGTTTTGTCAGTAGTGAAATTGCAAACCTGTCTGTGATACTAAAAAGTCTAATTAACTGAAACTCACCATCTGCTGTTCCATGAATAAGGAGGTACTGAACTTGTTTAAAATTTTCAGCTCTGCTCATGACTGTTGAATTCTGGAATTGGGAAAAAGAATGTCATTATTCAAAAAAAGATCTGCCATAAACTGATTTTTCACTTCAGTTTACAAAATAAAATGTTTTCAGCTGGGGCCCCCTTTGATACAAAATATAGCAAACCGATATTTAAGCAAATGCTGTCTCCATGCATGGCAGAATGCACAGCATGCCCTGTGCCTGGGAGACAGGACTGGAAAGGGAGGATGCCACATCTTCCTTGCACATGCAGGCGGAGGGCACCTGCCACCAGGGCTGCACGCAAAGCCCCTTGAGTCCCAGATCCCAGATTGGCTGTGTCCTATGCATTAGCACAGGGCAGAGTCTCATATTAGCAATGTATGTTCCATGGGCTTATGCTGTAGTTCAGCCAAAAAGTGTATTGCCATGGCAACCGTGTGTCACATGGTGCCATACATGCTACATTTCAAAGAGCCTGTACATAGCATTTGCAACTAAACATACTCTGCAATATGTCATATGAACTTTGGTCCACATTGCTAGGCAATGAATGAGAAGCCAGTATTACCTCTTTTGGAACAGATGTTTAAAACCTAGGCAAATGTAACATATGGGAGGGGAAAGGGGTGCAAAAGATCAAGCATGGCCTTAGAAAATCAGTGGGTTGTTGTTGTCTGCCTCATTCTGTATCAGGGAAAATCCTGCTCTTGGATCAAGCCATTCCCAAATCAGCCAGAGAAACGGGGCAAAAAATGGGGAGGCAAGCTTTTTGAAGACCGACCTCAGTGAGGCAGGACTTCTCGAATGGGGATGGGGCCTTGGATGAGAAATCCTTTGAAAGCACGGAACTGGCCATCTGATCTTGATTTGGGGATGTTTACAAAGTTGGGATGAAGGCAAAAGTGTCACAGAGGCATCAGAGTGCCTTCGGGAGGGGGCGAGCTGGAGTCCGCTTCTCCTGTCTCCTTGGGGGTTGGGGAGAGGGAGGGCCAGTGGTTTCTCTATAGGTTTAAAAATCATCCAGCTATTCCTTCAGCACCTTGGTAAATCAAAGTCAACTTTATGAGTGCCAAGTTTATGTATTTTACAGATTTCTTTGTAGCTAACACCAGCTCCGTATTTTTTGATGGGAACCCTGATGGTCTGTCAGGAAGGGGATAGGGCTAAGGTGTTGGATTTGGATTCTAGCCCCAGCTTCGACATCAGTGAGCTGTGCGCCTGGAGACATGCCGCACTCTCAGTCTCGTCTTCTGTAAAATGGGCGTATTTGTAGGAAGCACTGCTCTATTTAATCCTGCCAACATTCCTCTGAGATCGGTCTACAGTGATCCTGCTTTCTCCATGGAGACCCCAAGACTCAGAAATGAGGAACTCGCACTAGGTTCCATCTGTATGAAGTGTCGGAGTTGGACACAAAGTCTGACGGCAGAACCCTTTTTCTTCCTATCCTGCCCGAGACCACTAAAATTCCAAGCTGCTCATGATGTGGTCTTCCCGCAAAGGAACAGTGAGAAATAAGTTAACTGTCCCGGAATTTGTCCCGCGCAAGCACCCTGGGTATCCCTCCGGCCACAGGCTTCCCGTGCCTTCTCAGACTGAACTAATCAAAAGAGAACCGGTCTGCCGGGCCCTGTGAGATTTGGAAGGCGTGTTTTCTGACCGTGCAGCCGCCACAGAGCCCAATGTAGCAGCAGAACCCTGAGCAGTCGCTGCTCTCCGGAGAGGAAAGGGTCAAAATCAGTCTCCCTAAAGGAGGGTAGGATTCAGAGCTTGAGCTGCCAGACGCTGGGGCTCCCACACCGCTGCGAACATCCATCATGTGAGCCGCAGGCCCCAGCGCTCCCTGTTAGCGCACCGCCCCCCCCCCCATCCTTGCGGCCAGAAAGCTCACAGCCTTGCCCAGCCACTGCCGCTCGCTCGGCCTCGGTCCTCCCCACACCGAACCTAGCACTCTGCTCCCCCAACACACGCAACTGCCACACGGAGACCTGACCCACGCAGGCAGCTCTGTCACTTCGCCTCACCTCCAGAAGCCCCACGGGCCTTCCTGGCTTGGCAGCTTGAACAGCAAAAGCTGCTCCTACAACCTCCACGAGCCATAAAACTGAGAAATGTCATTGAAACATAGAGTAATAGTTAGGAGACATATAAATACGCAGGACAGTTAGCAAGGAATGTGATAACTACTGGAGTTTGGACCAAAACAGTTTCTGGCTGCCTTTTTTTTTTCTTAAATGGAGTGAATACAGGCTGAAAGAAGACAATTTTTATAAACAAGTAAAACCCTGAGCCTAAGATAAATGTTGTGATGTACACACTGTAGCTGTGATGAACTAGACATGGTGAGAAATGCAACATACTGAGAAAAAGACGAAAACTGTGATAAAAGTGTCATGATGCAAATTGTTTTACATTAACAATATTACACTACAAAGAAAGAAAGACAAATACTTTAATGCAGCACGAGAAAAATAAAACAAAAGCCTCCCCTGCAACGGTGAGCTAGGTGTGCCCTTTCCATGCACGCTTCCCCCTGCTCCCCGGGAGAAGTCTCCAGAGGGGCCTCCCGGCTCAAGGTGGACCGGCGGACCGGCAGCCTGGAGGCACACACCCGCTCTCAGGCTCTCAGGCGGCAGAGAGCATTCCCCCCCCATCCCCCAAAGATGCAGCCGTGGCACCCTGCCTCTGGCACCACCCATCATTCCCTACTGGACCAAGAATCCTGGCTTCTCCATCAAGAGAGACCCTTGGCGGTCCACCGTGCGGAAGGCCACCTCCGAAGCCGGAGAAAGAGATGCACGCGTTAACTGAAGATGTGGTTAATAATCGGAAATAATACCATCGTGCTATTTTAACCCACTAAAATAGGATAATCCCCATTTGCCTATCGATGGAAACAGAAATAGAAAAGGAAATGGATGACTAAGTTAGAAGCCGAATAGTCTATCACCAGCTACTAAAAAGGAAGCTCAGAGTGATAAATGGGCAAGGATGCAATGGTGGTGCAGTTGGCACCCTCCCGAGGCTAGAAACTTCCGGAGAGCCCCGCTGTCAGCAACAGTCTGGCAAAACGAAGTGGGAAGGATTGGTCCAGTGGCAGTGCCGATTCCACAGCATCTCTGTGAGGAGCTTTTCCTTCAAGCCCTAAGAAGAACCATCTGTAGCTGCCTGTTGGATCATGCTGGTTCCTCAGTTACCTTCCAGCAAATAAATCTTTGTATTTTTGAAATAAAGAGAGAGCTGATAAGAGCGGGGAAGTACTGTAAGAAACAGAAGTTCTAACAATTTTTAAGCCACCCCTTGTGCCATCGAGGAACCATAAGGACAACTGGCTTCCTGAGGACGATGATGGCGGCAGGTGCCATGTTTTGAAAGCTTCCCTCAGGGCAGGCACAGGTGTCCCATTTAAGCCTTTTGGTAACCCTGTGAGGTAGGCTTGATGATCCCCATTATCCAGATGAGGAAACTGAGGTTCAGAGAGCTTAACGAACCTCTCCGAGCTCACGCTGCTAGTAAATGGTGGAAACCAAATTTGAGTAGAGGTCTAACTCCAAAGTCCGTTCCCCTTAACCTTACGTCCTAGTGTTCCTTCACATCCCAGCCAACCACTAACTCCTCACCATTTCCAGGCTTTTGTGGAGAGGGCAAATGGCCACTGGTCTAATGGACAACCCAGCACATCAGTGAGATATTACAGGTGCACTGATTTCCTCTATGCATTCTCCTGCTTCCAACCCAAAGCTCATAAATAGCATTAAGTAATGCTATTCGGGGAAGCACCATTAATGCTACAGAAAACAGAGGCCAGAGAACATTTTTAAGAAAAAATTATTTCGACCCACTATATCGGATGTTTTACTTGTTTACATCTATCAAACAACTGTATCCGTGAGATGCCAAGGAAGAGAGCCCGTCAACCCGACAGGGGGCTCTACCTCAGTCCTCACCAAGCAACACTGGCTTCTTTAAAGATCACACAGCAGTCAACATTTTATCAGCACTCAACAAACAAGTTAAGGTTTGGCTTAAATCTGAAGGTCTCTCTCCCTTTGGCATATTCTGGGATAATAGAACAAATGTCAAATCAGTACAAGATGGCATATTTACAAAATTGCACCCTGTTTTGCATAACCTAACGATGCAGCAGTTCTTAAGGATTGAACATTTCAAATCTGCTAGCAGAAGACTGCCAAATCTATGACTGTTTCCTACACTTGCCAAAAGCCTATCAAATTTTGAGCAAAATGCAAAATAAATCTCCTCTACAAGTTAAATCAGTCCCTTCTGTGTGTTCCAGGCTGGCCTCTTCCCTTGGCAACAAGGCTCAGGACTTGGGCCCCATTTCTCTTGCCCTTGATCTTCTGCTTCTCTGCAGATTCATAAATTCATTCCCACCCCAGTCTCTGTCCTGCCTTCTAGGCCACCATTTGGCCTGCTCTTCCCACAGCCCTGCTTCCATGTTATCCTTCGGTTCATCCAACCTGCTTCACAAATCCCCCGAAAACCAGCTGTACCTGCTACTCATGTGTGGTTGTGCTCTGCCTTGCTCCTCTCTGCAACCCACGGAGAGCGTCTCTGCTCTCCCTCTTTATCTCCTAAGTCTTTCTTTATTGGCTTCACGCAAGTGCCCCTCCCTTGCCTACCCCTCAGCATCTACATGTTATGTAACATTTTTGTGCCTCAGTTTCAGTGTCAATAAAATGAAGATAATTAGAACACTTATCTCAGAGAATCTGAGGGAGAACTGAACCTAATAAACCATCTAAAGAGCTTAGAATGTGTCTGCCCGTAGAAGCAAGCACTTAACGAATAAATGAAAAAAATGAATGAAATAAATGAAACTGGATTCTCCGCCCCCTCAGGTGAGAGGAGCTGGGGGTGGGGGGGGGAGGTGAAATCCTAATTTCTTGGCCACTTCTCTTCCCTGCCCTACATGCTCCGAAGGTACAAAATCACTGGGGCCTGTCACAATTAGGGAACCACTTCTCTTTTCCATACATAGGGGGCACTCTGTCATATTTGAGTTCATGCTCTATTACCTACTCTCCTTTATTTCTCTTTGATAATTTTGTGTTCATGTCTTTGCTCACCAACAAGGTAATAAACTTTTGAACAATTAAAATACCAGGCACTTTGCATGGGTGAGTGAAAGTTCGCCATTATGTTAATTTTTTAAATAGGTTTAACTAAAAGACCTGTGATTGACCATATGAAAGACCACTTGTCAATGTTAGTGAGCAACACACTCCTCAAGGTGTGGTTGCAGTTGCTATTTGCTTTTTGCTATTGGGGTGAGGGTTTTCTCATTGCCTATCTGATTCCTTTGCTCAAATCTGCCGCCATTTTGGTCTGCTGTGGACTGAGACTCACTGCAGAAAAGATGTTTCCATACTGCCTTTTAGAGTGCTCCTGCCTTGCCACTTGGCAGCAGGTGGGTGACTATCTACAAAGAGTCCCATGGGATCACTGCTCATGTCACTGCATTGGGTCTGAGCCTTAGTCCAGGGTCTGCTAATCTATACGGCGGCTTTGTAAGACTAGGAAAAGGCATTCCTTCTGGTTGGATGCAGCCCCAGAGGTTCATGTCTTAGTGAATGAAGCGTGGACTAGTTTTCAGCAGTGCACAAGCTGAACAACTATACATGGCATCCCTACCTGTTCCATTTGTGTGTACGTATGGTTTCTGGAATTTCCTCTCCTAAATCATAAGTAGGACCTTTATTTCATAAAATGTGCTTCTCTTGGTGATGTGGGTTTCTCGAAATTCTGCCAAATCTGGATCATCAATGACCTAATAATGAATCTTTTTTCTCATGCATTTTTTTAAATTAAAGATCGTCTTCTCTTATAAAGGCTATAATCCTGGCTACTCTATTGATGATTCATTAGCTGCAAATGTAGACAAAGATCAGGGCCTTGCTTATTCCACACATTGGTCCTTCGTGACCCGGATGTCCTGCAGAGAGTCAGTGGGCCAGACGAAATGGGAATCATTTTCAAAATATTGCCTTCTGACCCAGAGATAGGCACAGGGTACTGAAAGCCTCTAAGGAATCGTCTTCTTTGTCTTTTCCAAAAGGGTGGGAGGAGGGAGGGAGGGAGAGAAGGAGAGAGAGAAATAAAAACAACCTGGGAAAGAAAAGTAAAAGATGGGGTCCAGAGGGGCAGCTGGGGCCTCGGAGGAAAATAGAATCTTTGAATGTATTCTTGCCAGAGACAAAAGCACAGGCTTATTTAAAAAACAAAGGAGGGCAGCTTTATTCTAAAGCCTGCTGTGCACCAAATATAGGCACTTAGATTCAGCTCTCCACACTCTGAGGAAGCAACTTACCAGGGTGGAAACAATTCAGTGAGCGGTCGCCTCCCTTTCCCTACACACCTTAACTCTCGCCCGCCCAAATCATTCCTCCGAGTAACACATTGGGAACCTTTAGCTCCCTGGTACTGGCAGTTTTAATGTGTCCATTGCCAGCACTGAATTTTGTGCCAAGAAAACTCGACTCCTGGCGTGGAAGGATTAAACAGTCCTCGGGTACCATCTGTGCAGTGAAGTGCAAGAGTGACTTGGTGCACCCAGTGTGCGCCTGTTGCCGTTGGCAGGGGGAAGTGACTTCTATTTACATGACTACCTCCTGCGGCGAACACCTAAGGGGAGAGACGAACATGGCCACCTCAGGGCCGGTTGGGATGGGGAAGTGGGGGATCGATGTGGGAATGACGAGCCGCTGGGAGAATCTGGAAAAAGATGCAGGATGAAAGGGTAGATTAGAACGAATCATCCTAAAAAGGGGAGGGCCGGCTGAAGAGGAAAGACCCTGTTGGCTGTCGGCTGATGTTCACGGAGAGCAGTAGGGCAGGTGCCGTGGACTTCCCTAGGTGTCGGGGTTTGGACTTGACCCTGTGCCTCTAGGTTCAAGGACTTTTCAGAATGGGATTTTAAAAATGAACTTTTGACTTAACATCCACCGGGTTCTAGAGTCAGGGTTGGGGTCCTGGACAGTAAGTACATCTCTGTTTCAGGAGTTTTAGTACTTGGAATATTTGAGAAAGCCCTTCAGCAACTCGGCAAATACGGCATGCCACCGGAGGGATGGCTTTCAAAGGTCAGCATCCTGGTCAGGTTAGGGACAAGAAAATTCCAGATGTAAAATGAGCAAAGTGATGGAGACAGGCAATTTTTACAACAATGTTTCCCTTCAAAAATTCTTAAATCAGGAAAGGTTTTAAGGTTTATACTTCATACTGGGTCATCTAAAGAATATAGTGTTGAGTAGAGATGTGAACAGTTAATAATATTGCAGAGAAGAAATGGGGGTACAAAATAACCATGAGTTCAAGATAGAGAAACTGAAGATTAAGAGATATACAAGAAAATGTCATGAGAGTCAAAAGGGGATGCTAGTCTGCCGGGAGAGCAGTACAAATTTCCTACTAAGTGGTGATATAGGGAAATGACATTCCAAGCAAAAGGAACAGAAGACAAGGGCATAAAAGGGAAAGGCCCAGAAATATTCAGAGAACAGTGGCTATTACAAGCGAACTGGACCATTGTAAGAAGGATGTTAAACACCTGGTTAAAGAATGAGGGCTGGACTCAGTAGAGTCACACGAAAGATCCGTGAAAGTGTTGTATGTGGGGCTGTGGGGATTAATCTCATGCCCCGTTGTGGTAAAGACAGGAACAGAGAAAGACAAGCTAAGGGGACACCAACCGGGTTATTATTAGAAAAGCAGATAGTCACGTGACAGCAGCAATGTCACGACTGACGAAGAAGGGAAAGGATGTTTAAGGCAGCTTATTGGATGTGGAGGAGAAAGAATGGGAAGAATTGAGTCCCCAAAGTATTATGGGGGACAACTGGCAGAAATGGGGACAACCTGATTACAGGACTGCTTGGTAGTGGAAGATGATCGGTGCATCTCACTGGACAGGCTGTCGCTTTTCCATCTTGACTGGAAAACACACACGCAGGCGCCGACTTAGCCACATACTCCTCCCTGCACCCCCTCCACCTAAGCCTTCCTAAATAAAGCTGAGATAAAACGAAACTGTGTATCCTTACGTTGCAAAACTAGAAACTTTATTTGAGTTTTACTGGGTTTTGATCACATGGCTTCAGAATCTATAGGAATGGTGGCATCTTATAAAAATGTACACATACTGCTCAGAGCGATGCATTCTTATGAAGCCCGTGGAGTGAGAGTTGCAGCCCCGATGAGAAAGTGTGTTAACTTATTCTTGGTTTTGTGTTCCTTGCTTTTTAATTCATTGTCCTGAAAAGCGTTTTGAATTTCCTCTGCAAAATGTAACCATGAGATGACTGACCTTGTCATCGGCAAGTTTTGGGGTTTTCAACAAACAGGGCAGATCGACTCAGGAAAGTTCTGGAAGGGCCCGAGTGCTACAAAGGTCTCTAGGGGTGAGGCTAGCACTCCCGGCTACATCAGTGTGGCACCAGAGAGAGTGCTCTGGCTCGGCCGTGGCATCCGCACTAGGACACGTGGCTGCCAACGGTGGTGGCTTCCAGGCCGTATTCCAGAAGCTGTAGCCTGTCTGAGAGCAACCTACCACGTGTCCCCCCATCAGCCAACCCTGCTGGAGGCTACGCAGTCAGTGTGGCTTCCAGGGCTCTTCAGGGCACTGCCCAACCGTACTCTTCACCTGCTTTACTCCAATCTTGTTTGGGCAAACTGTACCTAGCTGGCTACGAATAGGAAAGTTATAGGCTTGTACATACATCTTCATTATAATACCAGAGACATTTTAATATATAGCTCAAGGTTTAGAGAGTCTTCTGGGCTTTAAAGGAATATGTCGAATTTGACATGTTTTCTAAATGAAATTTTTATAATTAAAGTAATTATCTGATGTTGCTTTGTATTTCCAAATGAATGCATATTGTGACCTATATAGCATACGATAAAGACTGTAATTAATGCAGAATATAGTAGGGGAAGCTAGTGGAGTATCTCTAAACCACCTGTGTTATTTCTTTTTAACAAGAATTTTGTTGGAAATAAAAAATATATATTTTCTAGAATAGATACACGTAAAAATGTTCTTAAACAACTTATAAATAGGTTATAAAATGGATCTAGTTTCTCATCGCTTACCCTGTAATGGTCAAGGTTGTCTTCTGGAGTTGGGAGACCCATGTAACGTTCTGTATACACTGAGTCTGCGATGAAAAAAACATTTAAAAATAGTTAATTCATACAATAAACTTTTCTTTTTCTTATTGGGTTACTTTATGTGCTTTCAGATGTCGTAACTTGTGCGTGGGTCTGTAGCATCCCCCTCAGGAGTGTCTCTTCGAGATCATTTTTATTTGGCTTGTTAATGTAGCCAGACACCTGCTCAGACTCACGCCTTTCCATACTCAGCTGGAACCAGTGAGGGTAGAGGGAGATCAAACTAGATGATCCAAACCCAGTCAATAATCCATCTACAGAGGGCGCCTGGGTGGCTCAGTTGGTTAAGCATCTGCCTTTGGCTCAGGTCATGATCCTGGGATCCAGGGATCAAGCTCCACATCTGGCTCCCTGCTCAGCAGAGAGTCCGCTTCTCCCTCCACCTCTGCTCTGCCCCTCCCCCGTCCCCTCCCCCTCCCCTCCCTCTCCCCCTCCCCCGTCCCCTCCCCCTCCCCGTTCCCCTCCCCGTCCCCTCCCCCGTCCCCTTCCCGTCCCCTCCCCCTCTCCTCTTCCCCCTCTTCCCCTCTCCCGTGCTTGTGCTCTCACTTGTGCTTTCCCAAATAAATAAATAAATCTTTGAAAAAAAGATCCATCTGCAGAAATATCAAATGTTACGTGCTGAAAAGTAAGGGCTCTTAACATTATCATTTGATCCTTTCAAAGAATTTAATTAGGAAGTCACTTAATGCCTCAACTGTCTTGAATTTTTGGTCCTGACACAAGCATATGCCCTAATTTTCTTTTGGAAACCCCTTATAATGTTCAATTACTAGTTGCTTACTTAAATCATATTTTTTTGGCAGCTTAAAATTCACTATAACGAAAACAAAGAATTAAGTTATCATTTATTAGCTGTATAACCCCATACCAGCTCAGCTACTCCATCACAATGCAAGGTAAACATTTGGTTTTGTTCATTTTGTGGCAAGCCTTCAATTGTGGCATGATAACAGTTGTGTATTGTGAAATAGATCACATCAATCTCTGCTGAAATGACGTAAGCTTTTTTATCTATAAATATGGCTGAAAACAGGATACATAACTGGTTTGGTTATTTTGGATAATTAAACATATTTTTGCCCTATTTTTAAAAATTTTATAGATATATCCTAAAATATACACGAGAAAATTTACAATTTACTGTGGCTACATTCCAAAATAACTTTAAAAATCTTAAGTAATTGCTTTGAAAGATGTCCCCTCCAGTGACCAGATTATAGTAAATAGAGAAGTATAGAGTAATATGCTGTCATTGTGCTATTTAGGTTAATGGTTTGAATTTCACTGCAATTGTACATGTAGTTCAATACTAATCTCATTAATTCTTTAAATGAATATATCATCTAAACAACAACCTTAAGCAACATTCTAACCCTTTTTGAATGACTGGCATCATTAAAAACTACATTGATAATGACTGTTAGTTATTCCACATGTGTTCTTTATGCCTGTTCTATGGAAATCAAAATACTGTCTTTCAAAATGAATAACAGCAATATTTTAACCTTCTGATTAAAAGGAATATAGACTATATGTAATTTTATATATCTAGAGGACACTGATATAGAAAATATAATATTTTAAAGGACATTTAAAAATACAAGATCTTCATAAAATGTTCAGATCTTTTAACATTTAAAAATGAATAATTTAGGTTGGACATGTGAGAGGAGGTTTGAAAATAGCATTTAAGGGCAAAATAAATTTTTCCTGAAACGGCAGCAGACTTCAACTCTTCTTGCCCTAGAACATAATACCCCTTTCTTATTATGTTAATCAGGTTTACATTTGTGAGAAGATCTGAAATTCATTTTTTCTTTTTTAGAGAGAGAGAGTGTGTATGAGAGTGTATGTAGGAGCAGGGGGAGGGGAGGAGGGGCGGAGAGAGAAGGAAAGAGAGAATCTTAAGCAGGCTCCATGCTCAGCGCAGGGCTAGATCTTACAACCCTAAACTGAAATCAAATGCCTAATGGCTGAGCCACCCAGACACCCCTGAAATTTTAGTAACAGGATTTTAAAAAATGCATAATACAGGTGTTGTAAACTTTTACAAATGCACCTTTGAAATACCATTTATGTATTCCTTCTATGTGATCTTTGAGTAAAACTGTTCAAATTAATACATATGTAAGAACTCTAGAAAGTGCCTATGTCTAGAAAATTGAGCTGGTCCAAATATATTTAATGAAGTTCTCTTATCATTACACTTCTAAACTCACAAAGATTGCTTCTATTATTTTATTGACCACCAGAGGTCTCCAAAAACAAGCTATCCAACAGAACAATTAGTATAAGCAGGAAAGTATTCTATGAAAACAAATCCACTGTGTGCGGACTAAGTCAGAAGTATGCTTTCCAGCTTTTTTTTTTTTTTTTTAACAGAAAGATAGCAATATTTATTTATTTATTTATTATTTTTTACATTGGCTTCTCTTGACTTAGCCTTTAAAAAAGGGTTTCCTACAAGATTGGTACTACCATACATGAGGGCATAAAATCTGTAATGAGCATATTTGTTTCAATGAGTCTATCGCAGAAAGGACTTGAGATGGGGTCTGAAAAGGTACAGGAAAATAATTCATCTTCTCACCACCTCTCTTTCCCCCTACTAGTGTTCCAATGCTCACTCTCTCCCCCTGGGGAATTACAGTCTTACACATGTACGGTGCCTTATAGAATTATTTCTCAATGACGAAGAAGAGATCCTAGAGTGGCTTTCGCTAACTTAGAGACAGTGGGGAAAAAACCCACAAACAACCCAGGAATTCCCCCATCCTTACTCTCGTCTTTCCACCCAAAGCCCTACTTTATTTGACCTTTACTGGAAGAAAAAGAAATACATGCTTCTTTTATTCTGCTAATATGTGAAGCCCAAAAACTCAAACTAAAATAAGATAAGGGTTTATCTGCAGAAATGTAGCATTAGGGATGTTCTGAAATTTAGAAAACAGAATTTGTTGATAACTAAACGTATAGATAACAATACCACAGAGCCTTTTACAATAGCAGAATAAGTGAGATCATCCGACTATAGGTATCTGTAAAACGCATCTACAATGAATCAGCTTATTTCCTGTAGAAGCACTGAAACTCAAAAAGGAATGGTTTTGTCATTGAAATTTTAAGGTCAACACTCTGTATGTTTTTGTCCCTGAAAGTGATCACATACCGTAGTACTCCCACCGTGAGACAGGCGCCACGGCTATCCCGCACTTGAACACGCCACTGCCGGCTCCCAGGACCATTGAGGTTACGTACCCTCCATATGACTAAGGAGTGGAAACGGTTATTTTTATGGAGGTAAAGGAATTCAGGACATATGGTAAGCGAGTCGCAGTTTCCATATTTCTCACATCTTTATATACTGTGCCTCTTTAGAGATAGAAAGCATGGTAGAGAAGGGCTTAAATTGGCCTTAATTGGACAATATCTAAAGACTATACTTTCAGAGCCCTGGTCCCTTTCCTTGATAGGTCTAAGGGGGAAAAGCATCAAAAATTTGCTGGGTAGTACTCAAAGAAAAAAAGATCAATAAACACTAGATCTTTACTGACTTTGACTCATGAGAAAAAGCACCCTCCTTCCTTCTCTTCTGCTCTCCTTCCCCACCCCCTCCCTCTTTCTCTCCCTTCCTTACCTCCCTCACCTCCCTCCTTAATCATAATAAGCGAAGATGTACGCCTGACTAGCAGGGACTCGCCGCCTAGAGATCTAAGACATTTTATCGGGGTCTTCTTAGGTTAAAGATACGTGATTTTCATCTCCAAATATTCACATGCCAAAGATAAATTATCGCGTTCTGAATTATACTCACTAACTATATGGACACAGATTCATAGCCAAACAACTACTCACCCAGCCCCAAATTGCAATCCGCTTCTCATCCACAAATCCCATTTTTGAAAATTGTCTAAAACACATGGAAGAAGTCCATGAATTAGTATTGCACTGTGTATAGAAAACTAGGATAAGTACATAAGTACACAAATGTGAAACCCTGCCATTTGCTCTCTATTTCCTCCTGTTGGAATCTAAGATTAATTACGGCCAGCAATCAGATAAACACCTGAGATGGATGTATATCTTTTTTTTTTTTTTTTAACTTAAGAGCCAGATGAACAAGGTTTACTTTTGTTGGAGTCCATAAAAATTTTGTCTGTGTGTTTGTGTGAGTGTGTGTGTGTGTGTGTGTGTGTGTGTGTATGATTCACAGAAAACAAATCCTGGCAGTTTTTTTCACAGCTTTATATAAAAATTTGCAGCCCAGATGCACTTTTCTTTACATAATTGAATTTAAATCTCTCCAGATGTTTTTCAGTTGAAGACAGGCTGCCCCCACAATGGAGAAATAGAGGCGCATCTGGGTAGGGCTTCGGAAGGTCTCTGGGCCCCCTACCTGAGAACTTAAACACCATTCTCTAAATAAATCCCTTATTTTGCTGGGTGTTGATTAGTTAGCTCAGCACCATTAAGTAGGAAGCGATTTTTCCTTGATGGATTAAGAAGTCTTTTTGCCACAAAACTGGGCCCAGGATTCGTATCCAGTTAAAGAAATGAGAAAAATGTTTTATGCACCCACTTTTTAATCTTAGCCTTACATCAAAAGGTAATTTGTTTGCTCTAAGAAGCAATCTAGCATATGGGGCTCTTTAACTTGTAGTATTGATGGGGGGGGCGGTGGGGACTCTTGCATTGACCTTTACATGACTTTGGGAATTTTTGTGTTTTCAATTATAGATATATGCTTTAGGCAGCTCTGAGTTAAGCAATATTAGAAAAAAATTAAGTCGTTTTCAACTCATTATCTTCTCCCTGTAAACTTTTAAAACAGAATGCATATATGTATAGACATGTGCACCAAATAATGAGTGAACAAGTTGATAAACTTTACAGAATGAGTATATCCTTGGACTGAGATAAGAGTGTATTACTACGCCCCAGAAACCTCTAGGTCATTTCCCCTTGCAAAAGGCAAAAATGAAATGTTTTCCTTTTATAAGGTTCCAATTTGTGCCTGGTTTTGGACTTTATATAAAACGGGTCATGCAGGGGATACACTTTTGTGCCTGGCTTCTCTCATTCAACGGCCTGTGAGATCCATCTATGCTGCTGTATATAGTTCTTTTTAGTTGCTGAATTAGTATCCTACTGCATAAATACACTACATGTGTAGTGTATTTACGCGTAGTGACATTAACTTTTTAAACTGGAGATGTATATTGTGGATACCCAATTCTATAATTTTGGATCTGAGAAGCCCTGGACACTCTGCCTTCGCTCACAGAGGATCAGTCTGGATAAACAAAATTTTAGTTTTAAAATATCACAGCCCTACTCCTGAACCAGTTTATCCTCTGTCTCTAATCTAAACTTCTCTTTCTCTCTACTTTACTTTAAAGGAAAATAGCTAATCGTTAACTTTGGTGGAAGAGACTTAGGGATACTTAGTAAATTGTCCTCTTTTCTTCTCTTTGGTTGTTTCTTGTTTTTAAAGGCATTTTCCTCCACCCATTTCATCATTCACCATTCTTCTGCATTTCCTAGTTTATGATTTCATAACATTATTTTAAATTGACCACTTGTCATGCTTCCCTAGACATCCAGGCAGTTGGTTGTAGAAACTCAAAGACTGCATTTCCCATTTACCAGTTGAGTGCAGTTGAATTGGAGCATGCATTTGAGACTCCAATTAAGTTGGAGACCTCGATTCAGATTCTGACTTCCCCTGGCAAATTACCTAACCTAAGAGCCTGCATTTTTTACCTGAAGCATGGGGTACAGATCCCCACCTCATAGGGGTGCTGTGCAGTTCCCATGACAATTCGGGTAAAACATTGCCCATTACGTGATAACCATTATCCATCAATAACATCTCTCTTAAGCCAGACCGCATCTATCTGTGGACTCATGACTGGAAAGCACAACAATGAGATGTGATTCATACTTAATGAAACCCTTATAATTGTGAGTGAAGATGGCTGTGCTCCACAATTCTCCCCAAATGGCAGAGTAACCCTCATCCAGACTGTAGGAGCCACTCCTAGGACTTGACAGCTATCCCATGTAACGTACAGCCTCCTACGCTGGAAAGGAGCACTGGACTCCTTCGCTTAATCTTGACTACAGGGATGGTCCACTTGTCTAGTTACATGTTTACTCGGGGTGCATTTATCCCTTAGTCTGTCCACGTGTTTGATGAATTTAGAGTCTCTGTTCCCGGAAGGAGGTAGGTAACACATATACCAACTCCCTTTCTAGAGTCACAGAGAGGAATTTAAGAAATATGTCTTTTTTAACCTTTATATACATCTCTAATGACATACATTTTTATCTAAGTGTGGTATCTTCACTAAAAATGTACCCCAAAGATAAAAGATTCATCCTAGGACACTTTGCATTCTTTCCACTTTACAACTTTAAAATATAAATCGAGAGGGAAAAATCAGATGACCTTCAGATTCATCTCCTACTCACTCACCTGGCTGCTTCAATTTGATCTTCAACTTCAAATGTTCCCAGTCTTCTGTTGACTGCGTGCATGATCTTATCTCCTTGGTAACCACTTCCTCTGCCATCAAAGCTAGCTACGATAATGTGTTCTGTGCTTGCAAGGTAAGTAGCCCAGTTGAGTCTGAAGACAGCGTCTGCTTTTTGACTACACGGGCCTGCATATCTGTGAAAAATCCCAAATTGTTAGCCGTTCTGGTTTTTCTGAATCAAATGAGGAGTGCCTGTATTTCTGCTCCCTGTGGACAAGGAGTGTGCGTCTTTCCCGACCACGAGCCTGAAATTGTGCCAGCCACCGGGGCGTCCACCATGGTTCCTCTAAAACTTGGCAACGTGGCTACAATGGCTGTGTGTTTCCTTCAAAGATGCCCATCGGTTTTACCTTTGAAGACTGGTATCAAACACAGACTTCAGAGGCCAACATTTTCTAAGTCGTATATTTCTTGGAAATCAAAGAAATAAATACTTAAGAGTTGGGACAGGGACGTTGTGTTATGAAAAATTAATGAGGATGACAATCAATGCAGCTTTGAATATATCCTTCCCCCATGGCTTGCAAGCACTCCTACTCTACATGTGCATTTCCTAGGCTGGAACTTCCTAAAGGGTGGCTTGACTGCTGTGTAATCCGCACCCCCTCTCCCCAGCCCCGCACAGGGTGCCACACTCAGGCTCCACAAGTCACTGTGGAGTGGGCCAAGGTATGCTTGACCACTATTCCTTAAAACTTCAAAGGAAAAAGAAGTGGATGGTCTTGAAAAACATGTATGTTTTTATTCCGCATTCTATTCATTAACGAGCTTAACTCCCTGCTATCTGCAATCTTTACAGGCTAGACCCCACTCCCACGCAGCTGGATGCCCACTCTCCATCAAGCCCTCTCATTTCCATTTGTTAATCAAGGCAAGTTCCCTATAGCTCCTTGCATCTCACTTAAATATGTCATCTTTGCATGATCTACGGGACTCCTGGACCCAGAGCTGGTCCAGTACCTCTCCCTCCCAGCCCATCCCTCCTACTGGTCTGCTCACTGTCCCCTCCACTTAACATGCCTTTGCTCTTCCTACGGATGGAAGTCAAAAGAACTTTGGTTTTAAACAAACACTGTATTACTTTCATTTATAACATTCTAACTTTAAAAAGAAGAAGGCATTCATGCATTTCTTGGGCGAGTAAACATTTTTTTTAACAATATGTGAAATGCCTTGGTCCTTTCAATGATTTTAGATTCCAGAGGGTAATAGCTTCCCTTAATATTAGTTATGTATCAAGTCACCCTACACCCTAAGATTAAACAACACTCTTTTTAAAAATAGAAAACAAAGATTTAGACATCTAAGGGTGGGAAGAGGAAAACAACTAAAAAGAAAAGGGCAGTAAATTTACCATGTGTTTTTAAACTTTCCTAAATAAAGGGGAGGTCTAGCCATTCCTCACTGGGGAGTTGAAGAGGATAAAAGTCTCACTCTTTTCTAAAACATCTGTTTCCAGTATTGGGGCTAAAGCCTAAAGCAAATTAATGTCACTGTAGTCAAAGTTAGGCTTACTGAAAATTAAACAGCACATCTGGAAGTTTGAAATACCTTTTTCTCTTTCTTTGAGCTTTTATGGTTTGTTTACATGGAACTGTAAATACAGTGCCACAAGGCTGTGTTGGATGCTAACACCCCCTCTTTTGTGGGTGGTGGTGGTGGTTACAACAGAAAAGTGATGTTCTTGAGTCTCAGTTTCCTTTTCTGTATAATGGGCCCAACAGAACTCCTCACATGGGTTTGCAAATTACCTGGCAGGTAGCAGGCACCCGGCACATCTTTTGGTTTGTTTCTGTCTTATTTTTAATCAAGGAAATGAGACAATGTAGGACAGGAGGAGTGGCATTGTGCCATTATGTGTGAGTTCAGGGCAATTTTAGAAGGATTAAAGTAAAATGTATTCCCAGTCATTATCAAAAATATTTTACAAAGATGCCACGTTTAGAATTCGCATGAGTTTACATTTACCCTGTTCAAAGATGTGTGATTTCAGAACTTTCTCTGAGACTTGAAAAAGTCTGGATTATAATGAATAATTTCCTATATCACATCTTCTCTTCACCAAAGAGGGGAATGAAAAATACCAGGCAGTGGTATTTCAGGAACTAAAGGAAGAGAAACCTGATGTACTAACGCATCAAAGGTCACTAATGGTGATGTTTGGGCAAGTTTGGGGGTAAGGAAGTTGTGAAGACTCTTAATACCCATCTCTTGCATGTTAAAAGGTCTATGCGGTAAGGATAAAACTGGTGACCTGAAAATTCCTTTGGAATTCCCTTGTAGTTCAGAGAAACAAATCAAAACTAAAGGACCACATGCCATTACGACAGAAAGGTGTCTACTTTCTCCATTCGAAAGATGGTAGAAAACAAAGGTTTGGGTTTGTGATTGCAAAATGGAAGAAGGAAATAGTAAAATTCTTCACAATGATTCAGGAAGAGACAGAGGATACATTCGGCTCTAATTTTCTGTAAGCTGCACTAGGTAAAAAATGTCCAATGGTTAACTTTTAATTTGTTCCCTCCTCTTGAATACTTACACATCTATTAGTAGAGGATATTTCTTGGATGTATCAAAATGAGGAGGCAAGATCATCTGATACCAGAATTCTAAACAAACAGAAAGACTGATCAGTAAATTAAGAGTAATTATTAGCACACGATCTAGGTTTCTTTGCAGTGATAAATCATAGTTAGTATTCAACAATTTGTTAAATTATAATAGAAAAAGAAAATGAACTGCTTGGATTCAGTATGCTTTCAAGATAAAAAACATTATCTTTCAGGTTAGAATACTAGTTAAGATTAAAGCAATAAAGTTGTTTCTAATATATCTATTAAATATATTGGTGCCTTGTAAAATAAAAGTGCATCTTAGAATTGCTAATGTTTTGTTTTTATGATTCTGTTCTTTGGCATCTGATCTACTTATCTAGTTTGTTTATGGCTTATGTTCTAAGTTTTCCTCCAAAATGTTTTCCTCTTCTTGAATTTCCTTGAAGATGTTTAGGATTTTTAGTTGGCCCTAACTCTATTTTAAAATTCTGATTTAATAACATTTTTGTAATTCTTATTGCCACCCCAGACCGCGAAGCTGAGTTCCCATTTTCAGCTCTGTGTTTCACAGAATGAAATCAGGTTTACATGCAGCAGACTGTTGTGTACGTTCTATATGATCTGCAGATCTGTTTAATTCTCTGTGCTTGACTTAGCATCAGTTTAATAAAATTTGTCCCTAAATAATGAATTGGTTTCCTTTGCTCCCAAAATCAAGAAGATGAGTTAGATTAATAAATCTTAAAGAGAGAGAGATTGAGAGATTTTCTATATTTTAATCAGATTATTTCCAGCTTCAGTAATTTAACCTATAGGGAAAAAAATCCGTATCTCTAGAGCTGCTGTTTCTTTATGTTTATCTTTCTTTTCTTCCTTTTTTTTTGTTGTTAAAATTATTTTAGTTGAGGAAAAAAGAAAGGTCTAAGAGTAAGTCTCTATATAGATAGATTTCCCTTCAATTTGTTTTTGTATTTTAAATATATGCCTTCTGACTAAATGTGCTTATAAGAATAAAAATTTAAGTCTTTATTATTTTTCAATAGAATGTCAAACTATGTGTTGATCATGATGTTTTTAATAAATATGCCAAACCCACCATTTGATCTCTCCTTTGTTTGAATTTGTACTAGTGGATTAGAAGCGTTCTAGTTCCATCTTTCTGAAGATGCCATTTTTTCTTTGGGTGGGGGGGGGTGCTTTGTAATCCCCAGTCCCACCTCCTACTGACCCTCCTCCTCGACGCCCCCACTACCCCCTTTCCCTGGAGTTTGAATGTACAACCACCTCCCAGCTGGACTCTCCAGCTCTGGCAGATCCAGGCTCAGTCTCCTCCCTACCAGGTTGCCCATCCAGTCCTGTGGTTTCCCTGAGCCAAAAACTTTCGGGGTCCCCCACTGTTTGTCAAATCTCAGTATGCAGTGCCTTCCGCACCAGCAGCCCAGGTAGCTCTCCGGAACTCTTAAGTCCTTGCCCATTATGCCAGCAGCACCAGCAGCACCTAAGAACCAAGTACAAACTCTGAACCCTGGGCTCACCCTGCCTTGCTGGATCACAAAACTACCGTTAACAAGGTGCCAGGTGATTCATACGCACATTCAGTTTCAGTAGCCCTGCTCTAAGCTCTTCTTCACAAGCACCCTCTACTCCCCAGCGCTTTTCCTGCCATTTAAAATTGGATGGATCTTTTCTACTGGATCTTACTGAATCTTTTCTATTATTATCCTATATTTAAAAAAAACTTAAATCAGTCCTGATGGATTTCCCCCATCCCCCATGAGTAATTAGCTCTTAATGGGAAAAACAGCAAACAAATACAAATGAACAAACTACAAAATTTCCTACTCAAAGAACACTCTCTCCACCCCAGTTCTCAGTGGTTCCTGCATATCATCCCTGCTCAGGCTCCCAGCACAGGGACCAGGCTAACCACGGCAAGGAGAAGGTTAGGAAAAATTCAAGATTTCTCTCCCGAGATTGAAGTTTTAACATTTTACAGCCAACCCTAATTTTTTTATACAATCACCTCAGATATTTTATCTCTTTGGGTTAAAGGTAGAATATATCAGGATATCATTAAGTTAAACACTCAAATAATACTTTATAGTAGAACAGGGTTGCTAACAGAACAAAACAGAAGCAGCAATAGGGTGTTTTTTTCCAAATGCCTTCATTTTAACAGAATAACTTTTACATAGAGTGGTATTGTATTTTAAAACAAAAAAAAATGTAAAACTAGCAGTTCTCATGACAGAATATTTCATAGAAAAAATAACCTCAAATTAGATTACATATGATAAAATGTGTATTTTCAGATCAAGTTACCACGTTTAGTTATATTTTTTATTGGTGTTTCCAGGAGCAGTTCTGTTCCTAAGAAGATTTAACTTACTTGTTTCATTCAAAATAATGAAATCCAGTTTTTTTGAGGGCATCTGGACATCCTGCAGCATTTTATCCAAAGCTGAATTGTCTTCCAGGACTCTCAGTTCTAAGCAAATAAGTGCAGACGGCAGTAATTCGTTACAATGTGAAGAATTCGGATTGTGCAAAGTGCTAACAAACAAGTAGCAATTCACTGATGGGACTATACATACTTTGGATTATAAACCTTGAGTTCAAATCATTTTTTTAAACACTCTAAAGCCAAAAAAAAAAAAAAAAAAAAAATCCCACTATGCTAAGTACATGTTGATCCTATTCACACACTTTTCTAAAAAGCAAAGGAAAGGTGAAATGCTAGAAAATACCTTTATCGTCGCTGCTACGATGCAGAGTATAGAGGGGCAGACCAGGGCCTGTTAACAGGAAAAATGTTTTAGGTGAGGCTTTTTAAGAAAAGAAGAGAGCATATTTTTCAAAAATGGCCATTTGATACCATTTAACTTTGATACGATTTTAATACCATTTAGCTCTGATAGAATAAAAATCATGGTAGATAAGGTGCTTACTAAGTGTTAGCTGTTTTTCCTTTTCCTTGAAATAGGTGCAATTTGAGATTAAGAAGTATTACCGGAAAGGCACAGGGCTCAGTACAATGAGGCAGAAAATGAACCTCTGGCCCCGCTGAGTGCCTTGGGCATGCTGCCTCCAATTTCCTCAACTGTGAACTAAACCCACGAACCACTGACACGGCTGTCTTTCCTTCCCAGCCCTAAATCCACAATCCGGCGATGACCACTCCGGCTCTCAGGCCCCGCCCCCTTAGGGCGGAGCTCTGGAGCCAGCCTGGGGGTGGGGGGCGGACTTCCCTCCCGCTGCCCCCGCCCCACTGAGTCCTGAGCCAGGGGGCACATCTGCACGGTGCCTGACTTGGATAAGCGATTCCTTTCTGGCATGCAAAAGTGTTTTTCTCGCATGAACATATCTTCACTATTTATCCCAACTGGTGGTTGCAGACTAGAAGGTAATGTATAGAAAAGCTATTTGGTGAGCTATTTAATTTTGATGCATTTAGATAATATTAATGTTTTACTCTTGATCAGAACCACAGTGAAGGCATTATAAAGACCTGGGTTTGAATCCTGGCTTCCCTGCTGTGTGACAACATATCTATGTTCCATCTCTTTACATATAAAAGGAGAACAGTATCACTTTATAGAGTTTTCTTAAGAATCAAACAAGACTACAAATATAAAACTTTTAGCACAGTTCCTAGTATGAAATGTGTGCCCAAGAAATGGTGACTAAAAACAGTCCCAGAAAAAAAAAAAAGAAAGAAAGAAAGAAAGAAAGAGAGAGAGAAAGATGTAATAATAAAGAAAATGTGCTAGTAAATAAAGATTCAGATAGCTGGTTTGGAGATCTCTTTCCGGCGAGGGACAGTTCTTTTTCAGAAGATCCAGATTCTTTCATTTTGAGAAGTAATCTAGCATAGGGCTTATTGGAGGGCTCAGGAGGGCTCAGGAGATGGA
The DNA here is from genome assembly GCF_004348235.1 of Phoca vitulina. Classification (NCBI taxonomy): domain Eukaryota; kingdom Metazoa; phylum Chordata; class Mammalia; order Carnivora; family Phocidae; genus Phoca; species Phoca vitulina. The sequence goes on along the minus strand of NW_022589704.1, from coordinate 68,561,914 downwards.
GCCCTGTGCTTGAATCCTGTTGTGCCTCTTCTTAGCTGTGTGACCTGTGCAAGTCACGTTGCCTGTCCTTTCCAAGTTTCTTCATTTATAATAAAGAAAACAATAATAAAATAGCAACAGAAGATGGAGCAGTGAGCAGGTTGGGTGACAGACACTACCCACATACATTTTCTCATCTAAAGGGGCAAATGCATAAAATAATAATTAAAAAATCTACAATAAAAAAACTACAATAAAAAATCTATATGTATATATGCACATAGATATAATATATATATAATATATGTATAAAATCAAGTGCCTCTGCTATACGTAGTCTCCAGTGTATGTGTATATTTGTTGTGCGTTCAGTTAAAAGCAAGCCATGCAACTCTCTTGGTTAGAAGGGGAGGAAAGGTGGTTAACTTACCACTTAGATGTGCTTGAAGAGAAGGGGACTTAGGTGATTTCAAGGGCTCCTCAGATTCAAGAGGAGAAAACTAAGCAGGGCAGAAAGAATGTTTCCCAGACTGGACACAGAAAGGGATAGATGGGCAGAATGAGCCAGGACGGGGACACCTGGGTGGCTCAGTCGGTTGAGCGTCTGCCTTCGGCTCAGGTCATGATCCCAGGGTCCTGGGATCCAGTCCCACATCAGGATCCCTGCTCAATGGGGAGCCTGCTTCTCCCTCTCCCTCTGCTTCCCCCTCTGCCTGCAACTCCCCCTGCTTGTGTGCTCTCTCTCTCTCTGATAAATAAATAAATAAATAAATAAATAATCTTAAAAAAAAGAGAGAATGAGCCAGGAGGGTGGTAAGAATATTGTCTGAAGAGCAGAAGGAACAAAGTCAGCTGGTGAGTGGAAGGCAGGAATGGAGGGAGCCACTTCAGATAGACAGACATGATGTTCTGCCTCCCCTTGGCAGTTCACACTTACCTGAACACCTCAGTTGATAGTACTTTGCCTCTTTACTAAATGATACAGAATAGTACTGACACCTTTCTGGATTCAGCTCACAACTCAGGCATGTCACCTTTGTGTAGTTACTCAGTTGGATTCTGTAAACCAATGGTGGAAATTAAGTGCTTAATGAAAGGATAAATGAAAAGACAGAATTGAATAATGCCATATTCTAGTTTCAAAGGTATCAGAATGCCAAAACAATGCTCAAAAACTTTTTTTTTTAATGTGCAACAAATACATGGATTAATTCATAATAACCTCAAACCTCCCATTGTTTGGGAATAACACAAAACATTTAATAAAGTCATTCTCTGCTGTTGACACCTGGGGTTTAATTTATAAGGGAATGAAAGTGCTCAATTACAATTCCAGTTAGTTAAAACGCGGAAAAACAAAACAAAACAAAACCAAACCCAGAAATTGTTCTTCAGCTAAAAAGACTCAAGTCAATAATTTGATTTAGCTCTTACTTATAAAGATTTCTTCCTCCTGGCATTCCTTTATATTCATTACTAATGTAGTATCTGGGAAGAAAACAAATTAAATATATGTTGATTATGTTTTTAAAGAAAGTCAAGTACACTCTATTTAACTCAACACCAAACATTCATGCTGGCCCTTCTCGTATCATTCTTCCCTGCCCCCTCTCCCCCCAGAAGCCTATTTCCTGTCATCTCTAAATAGGAGATTAGGAGATCCTATTTTTTAAAGTAGACTAAAATATCTGAATGCAGGGATTGTTCCCTTCACTAAAGTGACAAGTGAAAACTCAAAAAAAAGTCTTTTGTGAGAAAAGTACCACCGGACAACCAGCCTGAAGTTGAGAGCCCACGTACCTATATTGTTTTCCATATTTTCTATTTTACAGCGCAAACTACTAGATGGCAGGAGCCCCATCTTTCTGAGAGCAGCTGAGCCACTTCTAAAGAGGCCCTTCAAAAACTGCTTTGGGCAGTGGCAAAAATCCTCCGTGGTGAGACCCAATAATGAATTATAGAAGTGCCTCAGATTCTAATGAAAAATAACACTCCTTTTCCACCAACTCGTGCATGCATGGTAGTTGACAGCCTCTGCTAAAGCTTTCCATTTTCCAGAGTAAGGCCGAGATACGGACAGATAAAATAGCCTCTCCGAGCCTTCCAAAAATTTGGTGCCAGTTAAAATTTAACAAAATGCCCCTGATTCTAGTTCGGTGTTCCAAGACGTTTTAAGAAAAAGAGGCTACAGCTCTTCTAATGTAAAGCAGGTAAGAGCAAGAGGTAGAGCTGCTTGGTGGCATGCTATCAAATCTGCTAAGCATATGTGAAAATCATTAAGGCTTCCGTATGCTAAAAAGAAAAAAGTACTGAACACATTCCAAATAGACTATTCTTTATTTGTAGGAGATTTTCCCCTACTTCTGGGCAAAGAGGGTGTGATTACAACGAGTATGTTTACATCCTATCAATTATTAGAATACTCACAGGTAATCACTGGTAAGAGCTTCTATCCCGATGACTTCCCAAGCTCCTTTTGTAATAAATGTGCAACCCTAATGGGATTTTTTAAAAAGACGTTTATTAAACCCTCTAATCGAAGTGGAGGGTTGAATCTTTTATAGCAGCAATTTAGATAATCTTAGGTCTTCTTGGGTTTCCCCTCCCTATCCCATCATCCTCCAGATACCACTTTGGAATTTGAATTAGCCGGATTATTAGTACATACTGATTGACTTTACCAAATGTTTCTACTTCAAGTCAGTCTCATTAAAAAAGAGATCAACCTGAAATAAATTATGTAAGAATACTTACTTGCTTATCTATTTGGAATAGGCAAATGTGTTTGTAGCCATCTTGGTTGCTGATGATCTTATAGAAGCTCTTCCCGTCGGAGGTAAAATGAGGTTCTGAAGGCCTAAACTACAGAATAATAGAAAACAAAAAAACAGATTAGAGCACATCAGTCTCATCTCAGTACCAACTTTAATTTTTCCAAGTCCTCTCAACACCTCTGCCCAAAACCCATGCTTCATTTACTTGCCAAGTGAAACCAGAGTGTCTCAAAAGAAAATTCTCCTTCTAGAAAATGCAGACAAAAAGATCTTTCTCAGGGAATTTTTTGTGCAGAGTAAATGAGAGAAAGCACATAAAAAGGCTTACGCAGGACTCTCAACACATATCAGTGATATTGTTATCTCTGGACATTTCTCTGTGGAGGATAACTCTATGACTTCTGGCTATAAATGTGCAAAAATTAGCATTCATCTTTCAGTTTTAAGAAGTAAATTTCCTCAGTGTCACAGATGTGCTTTCTTGAAACAGACTATTATTATTGTTATTATAACCGGGAGTTTGTACATCTTAATCCCCTTCACCTATTTTGCCCATCCCCCACACGGCTTTCCCCCCTGGCATCCGTGAGTGATTGCTTTCTGTTTGGTTGGTTGGCTTGTTTGTTTGAAACAGACTATTATTTTTACTGTTTCAGATAAGAAGTGGTTTTCAATTTGAGGGCTTTGTTCCCTCCTTTTTAAATACTTATTTCTTTTTGAAAGCCAGAAAGTGTTTAACCATTTCTGGACTGGATACTGTAAGGAATGTGTGTCGTACATTTCACATGGAAACATTCTTATAGTTACCATTTTTATTGTAAGTCTTTTCATTTTGCTAAATAGGATCAACAATTTACCAAAAAAGTAGTTGTATGGAAATATAGTATAAAATTTCCATTTTTCACAGTTCAATAAAAGATAGTTCTCAGAACATAATGTAGTTTAAGCAGAAGAATATCTATCCCAGCCTGAAGGGAATATGTCGCTTTACGACTTCGATTTCCTTCCTACATTTGAGAGCAGGTAGGAGATGGTCTTTTAAAAATTGTTGGTTCACTTTACCCTCGATGTTTCCTCTCTCATCAGCTCCCATTTTGGGAAGGAAGAAAAACGCTTCCCTCTTCTCTTTAGTGATTCAAAGTGGATTCATTTATGGAGCAAGCTGAGGCGTGCAGTACACTTGGTGTTCTCATTACAGCTCTCTGAAACACATTCCCCTCTCTAGACCTGTGTTCACAGCCTTATCTTTTTAATACATTTCCCTGTTTCCCCTGGATGGAGTTGTGCCTAGTAGAAATGTGTGAAAAGTGGCATCTGTCTGGTTAAATACAGAGAGGAAAAAACATATTTTTTTCAAAGAGTCGTGAGGAAGTGTAGCGTGTCTCTTGCCATGGAGGAAACCACTTTTCATGTTGGCAAACCTCTCCCCTCTGCCCAATCAATGCCTGAAGAAAAGGGACGTGTGAATGCTATCAGAGCTCTGAGCCCAGCTGGATGGGGTCCTGTTTCTGGACCAGGGGCCTCCCCTCTATGCCCCAAGAGATGTGAATGAAATCTTTACTTTTCTTTTTTTTTTTTTGTCCCTTTGTTTCTCTCTTAAAGGAGGCTTAAGAGTGGTGATCATAAAAATTAGGTGAGATTTGTTCATCGTCTTTCTATGGGATGCCACAATGGCTGGAGATCCTCCGCTAACTTGCTTCATCCCACGGTCCGGTAGCCACACGGTTGGTGATTCTGCCCAAGGCATAGTGCAGCGGGAGAGAGAAGCGTGACTAGTCTCTGCGGGTCACCATGCTTTCTTGGATAAAACTGCATCTGGGGCCTAGTAAAGCGTGAAGCCACACGAGTATGATTTCCTCCAAAGGGAGGTGCGCAGCAGTGTGGCTGGATGGCTACCATCGCTGCCGAGTGGCTGCTGGATATAGCCGCATCTCCTTACACAGTTGTGTAGGCGGTGGATGGAAGCCATGTTTTCTGCCTCCAAAGCACAGGACTTCAAAGATGAGGTCAACGAGCATATTCTGCATCTTAGCTGCTTTTCAGCAGCAGTTGCTTTTTAACTTTTCAGGAGCTACAGTTTGCCTAGAGTATGTCTTTTGTTTTGTCTGCTCTCAAGTTTTCACTTGTCCTGTTCCTTTTTCCAACTGAGCATGTTCTATATTCCCCATGAAAAGCTACCTCTGCAGGGAGCATTTAAATATTTTGAGAAATAGGTCTAGTAATATCTCTATTAATAGCAAATAACATAGGGCCCCCTTTGGTATATCTGCCAAATATCAAATAGCTCTGAGTATCTGATCCATACCACAAAAACCCTGTAACTCTTCAGCACTTACTCTTCCAACCCAGCCAGTGGTACTCATTTCAGTGTGATCTTGTGCCTAGGGAGGGAAAAATACAAGGCAGTGTTTCAGAGAGAAGTAAGATATTAATTCTATTCTTTATCTGCAACTCGTGGTAATAGAAGCAAAACTGTACTTAAAATAATTGAAAACTATCGCCATTTATATAGTTGTATTTATGCTCAGATTGTTTATATGATTGCATTAGAACAGTTACCTCTCTTGCCTAGAGCTCTGTCTTCCATATGTGGCCCCGGAAGCTCCCCCAGCATTTTCAACTCAACACGTACGGAACAGAAGATGATGTCGTTTATCTTGCCTCCATCCCCACCGGCTTGTTCTGACGCCTTCATTCTTCTGCTTCGTGCCACCACTCACCCAAGCCAGAGACTTGGGAGTCACTGTGGATGCCTCCTCTCCTCACAGCCGCCTCCTCGGCCCTTGCCTCCTGGTTCTCTGATTCCTCTCGTCCTTCTCCACCATTACTGCCTTAGCTTCTGTTCTCGTCAGGTTTCGCTTGGCCCATTGCCCTGACCTCCCGGTTGGAGACCCTCCTCCTCTTCTCCTCTTCCACCCTGCTCAACCCCCGCTGACCTCATTTGGCAACAGACAGTTCTATCCCATTACGATCCTCTCTTATTTAACACCTAGAAATAGCTCCCCGTGTCTTACAAGTAAGTCCAAACTCCTCAGAACAGCACCTGAGCCTCAGCCTACCTCCACCCTCGGTTCTCACCATGGTGCCTCTCCCCAGCCCCTCGTCCTCTGGAGCCCCAGACCCTGGCGCTCCCAGCCATTCACTGGATGCCTTTGCACAGCTTCTGCTCCCAGGGTCTTTGTGCCCTTCTCTGCCCCGGGTGCTCTAGGCCTCCCTTGTCATCTCCCATTGCCTGTCCTCAGTTGAGTGGATCATCGTCTTTGGTCCTACATTCCCTCTGTACTTTGCTTATACCCTTTTAGGGCACAATATCCTGATAGTAGGATGATAGAATTGGCAGGAAGCAAAAAGCTTAGGTTTTCTAGTTTGGATTATACCCTTTTAGGGCACAATATCCTGATAGTAGGATGATAGAATTGGCAGGAAGCAAAGAGCTTAGGTTTTCTGTTTGGATTCTGGCTGTCATGTGACCTAAGCAAGCTCCTTAACCTCACAGAACCTCTGTCTCCACAGTGTCTGGCTACTGTGAGTGTTCAAGAAACTGTAACTGTTATTATTGATTATCCTAATGGTATTCCCTACTAAAACATACACATTTTGGGGACTGGCATGTTGTCTAATTTGTTTGTTTTTGTTTGTTTTAAATCCAGAGCTATGCACAGCATAGCATAGTAGGTAGTAGGTAGGGACATAGTAGGTAGTCAGTGTTTGCTGTATAAATAAACGAATGGGCCAATCAAGATATGGTGTGCCCAAGCTTTCGGAGGCAAGAATCGGCACTGTGCCCAACCAGGCTGGGAAGTGTGTGTGTGTGTGTTGGGGGGGCAGTATGTAGGCACAGAGCCTATTACCAGAAAAGGGCTTGGAGTGGTGTCCTTCACATATGCGGGTAAACCTTCCCTGGACGTCGCCCCTCCTGAGGTTGCTGGTTCCCACAGGAGCTCTAATTCTGATTCCCCAGCTTGGCTGAACCTTGTGGTTTCTTCTGGGGAATGCCCTGCCCCCCAGCACCTCGAGGCTGAATTAACACTCGCCTTTGTCTTAATGTTGCCACCCCCTCTGCCTGGTAGTTATCTATTGATGTTCTAAAGCTCTTGACTGCTGAAAGATAGTCACAGGGTGGTAAGAGATTTGTGGCCTTTTGATACGTGTTTTGTTTCACATATTTTCAGCCAGTCATTCTCCACTCCCCATATCTTGTCTATTGAAACACACTCTGTTGACCTTGCAGCTGCTGGCCTTCTTGGGCTTTCTGAATTTTGACATCAAATTCTATCTTCTGGGTTTCCAGTCACCACCCCCTCCCCAAGTGCTACTATCCATAACTAAAACAGTATGACTGATGAGGACAGATGAAATGGAAGTACCACCAGATACCAGATTCTCTAAAAGTTAGTCAAGACTTACCCACTGCTTCAGGATCTGACATAGAGTCAGAAAGAAAAGAAACTCAAACTTTATTTCCCGATTCCTAACCATTCACTCTCCCTGTTTTTATATAGTCCTTGGATCACATGTAGCTTTAGAAGCAGAACGTCCCCATTAAACCTTACCACTGGACTGCTCCATTTGTTGGTGGAATTATCATAGTCACAAATATCCATGACTGAATAGTTCTGAATCCTTCGGAGCCACTGCAAGGAAATCCTTTCTTCATTTACCCATGTCACATCACACAAGTAGTAATCCCTGGAAGGAAGGAAGGAAGGAAGGAAGGAGAGAGAGAAAGAAAAAGAGAGAGAGAATAACTATTTCCAGACCTTGGTACAGATAGACATTTTACTCAATGAAATCAATCTTAAGAGGCATATAATTTTAAATGGTTGTCAAAACAACTTAATACCACAATATTTTACCTTTTCTGAAAGCTTAAAGTGTAATTTAGTTTTGAATGGAAATTAAAATATATCTGACAGGAAAAACAGCAGCTGACATCATAACAGTGGCTTAGCAAACGTGACTCACACCACGGCTCAGGATTTTTCAAGTCCTCAACTTGGCCTTTAGTAGTGCCAGGAAGTCAAGGGTGAGATTTTCCCATCTCTTCTCTGCTGTCTTGAGAGAACATTACAGTGAGGCCAGAGACACTGGCTGAGATTCGAATATTTTCTGGTAATCTGACGCATGCTTCTCCAGAAAATTCTTACTTTTAGGGTGAAATTATAACTGACCCTTTTCTCAAGTTCGTTTTCAAAGGGGAAAAAAAATTGACTCACATCTCTACAAACATTGAAAATCAAATAATTATATTGTAAAAATCTTTTCTCAAAAGTCAAAGCATGAACCATGTGAAAAAATCAATGAACCGTAACTTAAAATTTATATGAACGGAGATGTCGCTAGCAATGCATCCTCCTCCAACACATACCTCAAACGTTTTTGGAACTACCTTTTGATTTATAGTGAGATGCGTGGAATTCTCAATTTACTTTTCTGTTAGCCTACCTAAATATTTGTTCTGGATTGTTTATTTTATTTGCTCCTCCTAGCACCCAGTGTGATTCTGAATGACCATTCTTAAATCATTGGTTTCCACTGTCTGATCAAAGCCTTGTTCCCTTGTGTCAGAAAAATTCCAAGAGAATCTTTTCTTCCCCCTTCTTCCTGACTGGCCCTGGCCCCATGGCCATATCCTCCTCATCACCCCGAATGCTCTAAAATGCTCCTTTGCTCTTCCCGTCACAGGCTGTGGCCACCCCCTCCTTCTGTCTCTTTGCTCCCTTTGCCTGACCACAAGCTCTCTGAGGCACGGCCGCAGCTTTCTTGTTCACAGGGTGTCCCCAGGCCCCAGTGGAATGAATACCTGGCACAAAACAGACATTCGCTGAAGTTCTGCGGAATGCAGCACTGACCAAGGGGAAGGTCCTATCATGTTCTTTGTGGCCTCAATAGCTCTGCCCTTCCTCAGAATTCACAGATCATGTCCTGTCTCCACTCCCTTCACAGACACGAAAGCGAACAGCCAATACTTACGAGCACTTAGGATGGATCACCACTTCACTATCCCCCCTCTATAGCTGGGGACACTTCCTGTGTTAAGGTCCCCAGGGGCACCTCCCGGCTGTCCCCGCTGCAAGCGGCAAGTACTGAAAGAAGATCAAACCCCTTCACCCAGCAGCAAAGCACCACCTTCCCACCAACAGGGACTCTTCTCCACTTCAGCCCTTTCTCTTGCTTATTAAGAACCTATACACTATCCAGTCTGCATGGCTGGTATTCCATGAACACCTTCTGAGATTTCCCAGCTGCCCCCCCGCCTTTGTTCAACCTGCCCTCAGTCTGAAACCTCTGCCATGCTCTGACTTCTTTAGGTCTTCCTCAAATATCCACTGAGGCTTCTTGGAAAGCCCCTCAGTCCACACAGGTATCAGCAGTCTTAAGGGGCTCATCACTAACGACCGCCAGGCTGCAGGGTCTGAGAGTGTGCGCACCTCCTTGCACGCACGGGACCAAGGGCACCTCATGGAGTCCAACTCTTCTGCCCTGTGCCCAGCCCACAGGCATTAAATGAGAAATTGGAAAGGCAAATAAATCCTGCTGGGGATAGGGACTAAATCATTGCAAAGGGGATGGAACAATGACATGCAAGGGAGAAAGTAAAACTTTCTCAGATTAACTTTCTAGACTAGGGGTCTGAAGACTTTTTTAGTAAAGAGCCAGAGGGTAAATATTTTAAGTTTTGCAGGTCACGTGAGCTCTGTCACACTGACTTATTTCTGCCTTTGCAGGACAAAAGCAGCCACAGACGAACACATGTAGAGGAGTTGCAGTGAAATCCTGAGATCTGAAGGTCATATAATTTTCACATGTCATGAAATATTATTCTTCTTGTGATTTTCCTTCCCAACCATTCAAAATTGTAAAACCCTTTCTTACTTGCAGATCATGCAAAAACAGGCATGGGGCTGGATTTGCCAGTGGGCCCTAATAATCCCTCCTCTATGCCCGTGGTTCTCAATCACAGATCAAATCCCTTTGTAAATCAGATGAAAATCATGTGCCTCTCTAGGGGCAGTGGGGGGGGGGGGCGGAAATCTCTTCACATACATGCACATATTGCCCAGGGCTCCATGGGCGTCGATTAGGATCATAGGCTCCAGAAACAGGCTTCCGTTTTCTAAAGTGTGCCGGTTGGGGGAAAGGGCGGGCGAGGGGGGAGGAAAACTCTTTAACATGATTAGCGGGTCACCTTTACTAAGTGCTTTATCTACTAAAAACCATAGATCGTACTCCAGGTTCAGAAATCAGCAGTAGAAAAGTAACTTTTCCCCATTCGAAATCGGAGTAATGGAATTTGGGAAGTCTGCCAGGAAACTCATATGCATCTGGCACCTTCCCTGCCCATTTCTAGATCAAAGGTTCATGACCCTGTATCTTCCACTCTCTCTGTCACTCTCGGGTAGCCCAAGGTGTACTCTGCACCTTCTGATGCTTCCAGAAGGGCCGTTGGGCAGCCAGCAGATGGGACATTTTGAATCCTCATGGAAATATACTTCTGTTTAATCACAGCTTCTCTTTAGGATTTGGAATTAGGGGGAGACAGAACGATGCTGCATACCCTGCCCTGAGCCAAGATCGTGCCAAGATCAAGTCTGAGATGTCAGTGAGTCATTAAAAATGTATAAGGGAACCAATGGCCCAACTGTACTTTTTATTGAAAGGTTTAAGTCCCACTTAGGACCAGAAAAATCCAAAGAGCAGGAATATCAACTATAAATTACATTACATGCTGATTTTTCTTAAAGATTTATTTATTTGAGAAAGTGCGCATGCATGTGCAAGTGGGGGAGGGGCAGAAGGCGAGGGAGAGAGAAGCTCAAGCAGGCAAACTCCCTGCCCAGCCTGGAGCCCCAGCTGGGGCTGGATCTCATGACCCTGAGAGCACGACCTGAGCTACCCAGGTGCCCCTGGAGGCTGATTTTATTCTGTAAAAGCAGAGAGGCGTCTACTGAATAGATTGCTTATGTAATGGTGGGAAGGGACAGAAGAGGGACCGTCAGGCAACCTGGACTTCCCTTGAGCCAGAGACCGCCTATCCTGTCAGACATGGTGATTCAATTTCAAAGCTCTTCTAACTTCTGGGACAATGTTATTCTAAGGAGAGTATGGTTGACTTTAATACTAAAGCAATGGAGTAATTTCTGGATATAATAATAGGAGTTCACACCCATGAGCAGTTTACTCTGTGCTAGGAACCATTCCAAGTGCTCCAAGTTTATGGCACCCTATGGGCTAGGAAGGCTAAGGTTCATGTTTTGCAGACAAGGAAAAGGAGGTGGAGAAAGGTTAAGTAACTCGCCCAAGGTCACACACTGGGAAGTGTTGGAGCCACGATTCAGATTTTCTGTTCCCAGGAGCTCCCTCTATAGAACCTCCACCCATCCCTCTGGTAAATACTGTTGGCTAGCTTCACCCTCTTGCTTTTTTTCAGGATCAAATTCCTCACTCTACGAGTGAGGTCTGTTTATTCCTACAGAGTGTGTGTAAACTAAATAGCTGAATTTTATAAAGCAAATTATATTTGAATGTACTGGGACAGACCTGCTTTTGAAGGTCATACTACAGAGAATCCCTTTGTAAAGTGACCATTGAGTAGGAGTTTAATAAATGTCTGTTGAGTTGCATTAATTCCCCTCATGTGTGTACGTGGTTTTCTTGGTATGTTAAGGATACTTAACATCAGGTAGGCATTACTAACCAGAAAGAATGTTGGAGAGAAATTGCTCCTAAGTGCAACTGCAGAAGGTGGAGTGATTAACTCGGTGAATCACCCAAGGAAGCGGGCGTTCTGCCAGTGCTGGCCCCGGGCTCCATGCCACCCTCTGTTCTGAGGGGGATGCCAGCCGTCCTGGGGCTGCTGACAGATCGCTAGGAGAAGGACAGGTGGGGTGAGGGGGAGCCCATCACAGAGGGCAGCACCCACAGCAGGCGAGCTCCTGACCCACCTCCTGTCTCGAGGTGTTGCTAGCTTCCAGCCATTTCCATCCAGTTCGTTTATCTCCTGTGTGACAACCCCAGACCCTGATATCGCTACTTTATAGATCAAGGATTCTCAACTGTTCAGAGGAGGCATTTATCTATTACATCACTCAGGAGCAGAAAAAACAGGGTGGGGCAGGTCAGGACTGGGTGTGATGGGTCCTCGGAGCCATTCAGCAGATGTCGGGTGGGGTCACCTCAGTAGAACATGCCCTTCCCAATCCTCTAGCTCAGGCCACACAATTTGCAGATGGCTGGGAGGAGGCAGAAAGGAGGGACTGCTAGGCAGGGTCACTTGGAGGGTCATCTTCGGTGCTGGTTGTGTAAACCATTCCACACACGTGAAGTCACACATATAACATAACTCATTCATCCACGCAGAAGCTTATTCATTTATTCTACAAATGTTCGTTGGGCACTTGCTGGGTCTCAGACCCCCACCCTCCACCCCCGAGAGGCACTGGAGATACTACTGTAAGATGGGCCTCTACCTATAGAACTTTCTTATTTCAGTCCAGCAACATGAAGCCAGGCTCTAAATAAAGCAGGTGCGGGGGGGGGGGGGGGGGTATGATTTTACAGTATATGTTGTTTTCTCTCAAAGATTTTGAGCTTGCAAATTCCCATTATGAGTCATCAGTACAAATGAGCAGCCTAATGAATCTAATCCACTTGACCTCTAACTCAATGAGGGCAACTGGGAGGCTCCCTGCCTCTGGTAGGATTTCACCTGCGGGAAGATCTGTGGTGCAAGGACATGGCCTCAGGGGAAAGCGAGTGATGGGTGCCTGAACAGAGGACGGAAGAAACACGCCCACCCTCACAGGGCTCCAGGCGATCTACACTCTGGGAGCTAGCGGATGGCTAGGAAACACAGCCGAGGGTGCTGGGCAGTTTCCGAAGAGGCACAACTTGCCGGGATTCACCCGGCCCTGTTGGATGTTTGCATGAGGCCAGAAAGTGGGGCATCACCGCCTGCTAGAACATTTTCCGCAGAGAGGACCTCGCGCCTGGTTTTACATAAACTGCAGCCTCACTGGTGTTAATAGAGACCAGAGCTGGATTTATAATTCCCTATATAACACATTCCTGAGGCATTTCCAGAAATGATTCCTCAGTAAAATACATCTCACACATAATATCCCCAGTGAGTGAGGCAGTCCTCACCAGGAATGCAGCATAAAGCACCGCAAACAATTACTTAAAGGTTCATTTGTACGGGGCAAAAACTAAGTCCTTGGACTTGGCGCACGTTTCCTGAGCTCAGCTTATGGAATGAGGTTTCTAAGGGGGCAGGGGAGACCCCACAGAGGAGGACCTGTGAAATGGCCATGACAAAGACACGGTAGGCAGTGTGTCAAGTGAGATGTGAGCGGGGCATCAAGCATAGTCCCCGCCCACAGGAAACACTCTATGCATTGAAACTCCATTATTCAGTGAGCCTATTCACCAGCAGGTGCAGGCCTGTGTCCTCTTCCCAGCTCCCATGCTAACTTGCTGTGTGACCTTGAGCAAAAGGGTTTCCCTCTGTAAGCCTCAGTTAGCCCATCTGTGTCCCACAACGTTGTTCTCAGTGTGTTCTGGAAGGCCGCAGGTTCGAATATCCCGACTCCCGGCGGAAGCAGAAGGAACAAGGCCTGTGCCTGCAAGCTGAGCAATACTCATCTGGTTGGTTTCTGGACCTGCACTCCTGTATTCTATCTCACCTGAAAAAAAGGCTTCAGGTCCTTAAAACAGTTTGTAAACCATGAGTGAGGTCTAAAGCCCCTCCCAGATCTAAGATTCTTCAGAGCAGGGGCTTCTGGCTCATCCTCAGCAGACAGATGTTGGTCGTAGACCAAGAGGTCACACCAGGACCTGCCCTTTCCATGGACAGCCCTGCACTTCCCCACACATGGGTTACCTTCCCCTTCAGTGCCATCCCCCCAGCTGTGCCCTGTGGAATCCTTCCTGCTCAATCCACACATTGCCCAGGATGCTTTCTTTGATCCCTGGGGTCCTGGAAAACCCATCTCCCCCTCCTCAGAATGTCTCTGGCCTTCTGTCTATGCCTCTGGAGTATGTGCTTCTGGAGTCGTTTATGGGAATATATTCTATCCTCTGCTTGGTTGAAAGTGCTAGAAAGACAGTAGCTCAGCCCTATGGACATTTGTTACGTAAATAGTGGGTGCTCAATCAATATTGATAGAAGAGATGACTGGATGGGGCCGCACAGCAGATTTTAGAACCTCCAGGTAAATTTTTATACCTTTGGACAAACTCAGGAAAAACAGTTTTTTAAATTTATTGATAATTGATTTTTTCCTCCAAACGAATGGGTTAATATAGATATTTCTAATCAAGTCAATGAATTAATAACTACAGAGCAGAGCCTACAGCGTGCCTGATGTGGTAAATTTAACCCTGAGAAGGATGCTTCCATGTAGCTTTGATGATAACTTCAGGAAGCTGAGGGCAGGGGTTGAATTCACACAGAGGGAGGCCCTAGCAGAGCACTTGTAAGCTCTTTCTTCTAAGTCAGAGAGACAGGTTTGAATACAGACTCCTACCATTTTCTTAGCTTCTAGGCCTCATTCCCTTATATGTAAAAGAGGCATATAATTATAGTTGTTGGAAAGAGTTACTTTAAAGATTAATACAAGAAAGCCTGTGATCATGCCCTGTGTCTGGCACAGAGTGAGTGCTCAGTAGATACTAGTTATTATTTAAAAGCAGCAAGAAAACCAAGATAATGAACAGAAATGAGTAGGAAGCAACTTACAGCCATAAATTGCATGCAATGCCGTGTTTATCTCTACAGGAAAAGCACAGGGGGCTGAGGGTATGCGGTGGCAGAATTTCAAACCACCAGCGATTATTTAAGCAAGTGACATCCTGAGCCATGTCGGTGTCACGAGGAGCCCTACATTTCTCCAGTTCTCATGAAGACCTGCATAGCCCTCGTGTTCTGACCTCACTCCTATCACTCACCTCTCCACTCGCACTGCAATGGTCACTTGGCCTCCTCACAGGGTCCTCTCAGGCACCAGCCACATCCTCTCTGTGGGGTCTTTGCACCTGCTCTTCCTCTGCCTGGATACTGAACCCCCAGCTACTCAGGGGGCTAGCTGGCCATCTGTCTCACGTCACGGCTCATGGGTCATCTCATGAGAGAGGGCTTCCCTGACCTCCCCCCACCATCACCATCACCTTGCCCTGCTTTGATGGTCTTCACAACAATATTCTGTCTACCTGGGTTGTTGTCTGCCTCCCCCACCTTGAGTGTAGGCTCCATCATACCCGGGACTCTGGTTGCTCTATTCACTGTGCGGACCCCATCACTGGAACCGTGCTCAGCATGAAGACATGAGGTGACGGCTTGACAAAGAATGGCTGATGAATGGCTTCTGGCCCCAGGGGGACACCATGGGATGCTACCCCTGATTCTGCCATTCATTTTTAAAATGTTCTCCCCGAGATCTGTGAAACTCTGTACAACCCACACATTCTGATCAAGACTCTTACCCCATTGTTGAAATAGCAACAGGAGGAGAGATTTCTTCTGAAGTTGCGGTGGTGTTTGGGTCGAAATTGTCAGTTTTGACAACAAAGAACTTTACGGTTGGATTTACAGCTCCTGCCTAGAAAAACACAATAACAGAATTGATATGGGAAAAAAAATATCACATCATTGCACAGGTTTAAAACTGTACAAAAATGTCTGCATGAGAGCGATAAAATTATAATCATGAGACACGTTAAAAAATTTAATATAGACAGACCTAATACAGATAGAATGAACATAAAAGAGAGTCATGAAGTGCAACTTTTTCATGTTCAGGCAGAAACATATATATTGATAGCTCCAAGCACTCCGTTTAAATCATGAACGTTCATAACTTAATGTGTTTTGTGCAAACAAGGATAAACTTTTTAAAAATCAATTCTATTATTTTGCAAATACACTCTGACTCCAGAAGACAAGAAGTCTAATGGCTGACAACTAGGAAGAATACCTTGGGTTCAGCCAAAGACACAACCCACCAGGAAAATGAGTTTACCTGAGCCAAGAGCCAAAAACGGCTAATTGGAAAGACACCATTTGCACTCCAAATTCAAGCTCACCATGTTCGAACTTTACAATCAATATGATGACAGAAATCTACAAAACTTTTTTATATATACACATAGATCTTCAATTGACAAATTAATTAGAAATAATATATTTTTAGTGAGAGCATTTTATGGGTTTTTTTTTTTTTTTTTTGCTTTTTGCCAGTTTCACTCATCAAAAAATAACATTCCACTGAAAATACATCTCTATATTTAGTCTTGGATCTTTTTTTTTTCTTTTAACTTCCTCTGTCTTCCTAAAATGGCAGCTCTTCATGAAGCAAACTGAGTGAGTTAGTAAAAATAAAAATCCCTTTTCCCAAGTTGCTTACAGCAAAAACATTTACTATTAGATTTTCCTATAGATGATCCTGTGGCCATTAATATTATGACACTAGTGAAGAATCCCGCTTCCCTTCTAAATCCCCCTCTTCCTCAGCTTACACTGCTTAACAAAGCTGTTCAATTTTCATAAATATGCATCCCGGAGGAGGAGAACAGCCTTGCAAACCAAGATGTGAGACCATTATTCCAAACGCAGGACGTGTGAAATTCACATTAGTGCCAAATCTATACCAGAACCACTGAAACTAGTCATGTATCAGTTAATTAGCAATACAACCTGATATATAACTGAGCTTTTCAACTTCATCCAGGGCATATTCCAACTTCTACAAATAAGATGAGCTTGTGATTCAATGACAGCCTCTCTTTTCCTCCCTTGAAACATTTTCATTCCCCCTACCTCTTTCAAAAGCATTTTCCCCATCTTTTTCGGCTTGTCATTCCTCAAAGTTTTTGGAGAAATTACAAAACCTTAAATCACACTCTTTCCTGGGATAATAAAAATACTTTAAAATTGCCAGATGCTGTTGACTTCAGCAAGAGTAATCACAGCAAGCTGTTGAAGAGAGACTGACAATATTTTCATTAGCAGGAAAGGATTAAATGAAACCATTCTCTTCCCATCAAATCACGGAACCACTATGTGAATAGGAGCACAGACCTTTGGATATGGAATCCGCACAGTCTTTGGGTACTGCAGTGACTCGTCAGAGTAGAAGGAGTATTCAATAAGCGGGACTTCTGTGTCGTTAAATTGGGCATATGCTAAAAAAGTGCCTTTTGGAGACCACCACAGAGCAGAGTAGGCACTGAAGATTTCCTCTGAAAAAAGACATAAATTGTTCTGTTACAAGAAGTAGCTGATAAATTGGCTTTGGCATTCAAAATATTGTTCTCATTAGCTTTAGTAATTACAGTAGAGTTCAACTAATGAACCATTTTGCATTTGCTGGGCTTCCAAATTCAGAGTAATACAAATGAATAAAAATAAAATCTTCAAGGATAGATCTGGATTGTAAAAATAAGTAACCCGTTGGACCATTTTAGAATATTTTAGCACACAATATTTAATATAAGCTCTACTTTTTTTTTCTTTATCTTATAATCCTCTAAATTTATGCCGCAAAACATACTAAAAGTAAATTTCACACAAGGGGCTGATTCTCCTTTCTAATTTTCAAACAGTCAACATGCCAGCATACTCTTCCCAACTGGGCTCAGTTTGTACTGTGCCCACAGGGTACTGGTGGGTGGTGTGTGGCTCCAGACTATCAAACTAATATGGTGCCCACAGTTTACTACTCTTGGCACAAACAGGGTGTGGGAAGGATGAATTTAGAATGACAAGGAGCTCCGTGAGACCCCTATTGAGAAACACCTCCTTCACTTAGCCTAGAAACTAAAGACTCCGGTGGATTAGCACGCCCTTCTGATGCATACAGTGATGGTAAGAGAACAGGGTCAAAGAGAGAGGCAAGTGAAAGGAAAGGTCTTGCTCTCCAGAACGTTGTTGGACTCATTCTCTGGCAAATGTAGTTCTTTCCTATGTTTATTGTGGAGTCTATTCATGGGACTTCCAATCTCTGGCTCTTAAAATGCCAAAACCTTTTTGATGGAGGGTTCAGGTAGACTAGAGGGAGACTCCCAGTCCTTTATGCAGATTTAATCTACAAATCTCATGTTCTGCTACTGGTGTAAAGGTAAAAGCAAAAGCATAGAAACTTGAGTCTTAGAGTTAGGAAATCATCTGTCCCCATCACTTTTCTGATTCCCGAGGCCTCTTTACGGGTGTCTTCCAAATGCTTCAATAATAATAATCATGGTAATAGTAGTGGCAGTAACAGTAACAACAATAAAATAGTAACAAAATATAATTATCATGATGAGCAACTAACATTTAAAGAGTGCTAACCATGAGCTAGACTTGATATGCAACCAGCATCTATGATCTCCGGTAATCCTCACACAGTAGCTCATTGTGCAGGTGAGAAAGGAGCAGGCAGGCTTAAAGAGAAGAAGTCATTGCCCAGAGTCACATGGCCGGTAATTGAGTGAGTCAAGAATGAATCCAGACTTGTCTGGTTTGAATCCATGCTTCTCACCTCCATGCTCTATGTCCCTCCATGCCTATTTCAGCTCTTCTGGTAACAGAAAACCTACTGGGTAAGGCAGCCTGCTCCGGCTTTATCTGTTTTCTACCTATGTCATTAAGTTATGTTTATGTAGCAATTTAGAATTCACAAAACACTTATCTAATTTAGTCTTCACAAAGATCCCCAGGTGAGCCTATTCTATTCATATCCCATTTTACAGAGAAGGCAACTGAGGAGCTTAGAGAGAGAGAATGAATTTCCAGAGACAAGACAAGGACACAGGCCATGTGACTCCGAGTCAAGGAGTTTCTACCGAGAACTTCTTCAGATCCTGAGTTGATGCCTCCTTCCTGTGGCTTCTACCCATTGGTTCTAGTCTAAGATCAAGATGCAATTACATAAAATGAATACAATTACAGCAAGCTTATGGTTTTTAAAACTGCTTTTAAGTACAGGTAGCAGGTAGTATCTGTGTTTTGAATTGGTGGGTATCTGTAATACAGAATGTATTGTTCCATACCGTGATGTATTAAAACCATTATTATAAAACTAGTTCTGGTCAAACTCAAAGTCCTGAGAATGAATAGTAGGGAGAAGGGAGAATAACAAAGGGGGAACAGATTTCCAGTCCTTCCTGTTACAAAGCTGACTGTGAGCACAAGTGTCTATGGCACCCCCTCCCCGACACTCTGAACCTCCCTCGCCATCCTGTGATACCTCCAGTCCAGCCACTCTGACCTTCCCTTGGACTTAGTGCCCTCCCCTGAAAAGGTCCCTTGATTCACTCTATGACAATTATCCATTAGCATCTTTGTCTCCCTCTCTGGGCTGAATTCCCTGAGAGCAGCAGTTGGATAGCATTTGTCCCCGTGTCTCTAGAACCTGACACAGCACCTCATAGGTAGTTGGCACTCAGTGTGGATTGCCCTGAATTACCCACACCCCCACTGTCAGCACGACTACTATAGGGTAAGGAGTGCCCCATCTTCCAAACATATTTCTTTCTCTATCCATTTTCATCCTCGCTCTCAAAATTCTCATTCTCACCTCTGGGTTAGGTAAACTATACTCATGCTTAAGAGTGACTGTTGAATCACAGACCTGTACCTCTGAAACAAATAATACATTACATGTTAAAAAAAAAAAAAAAGAAGAAGATAGCAGGAAGGGAAAAGTGAAGGGGGGGAATCGGAGGGGGAGACGAACCATGAGAGACTATGGACTCTGAGAAACAAACTGAGGGTTCTAGAGGGGAGGGGAGTGGGGGGATGGGTTAGCTTGGTGATGGGTATTAAAGAGGGCACATACTGAATGGAGCACTGGGTGTTATACGCAAACAATGAATCATGGAACACTACATCAAAAACTATTATGTAATGTAACATAACATAATTAAAAAAATTTGAAAAAGAAAAAAAATAAACCTTATTTGATAAATGAAAAAAAGAAGAGTGAATGTCATGTGATTAACTTCATACTAGGAGATAAAGTATTATTATTTTTACAAAAGAAGGCACTTGTTAACTAAAGTAATAATCAGTTAGAAAATCATGAAAGAAGACAAAGTGAAAACATTGAGACATCGAGAGAGAAAGTCATTTGGGGACCTGGGGTGGGGCAGGGGACACACGTCCCAGACAGTAGGCTGCTCTATGAGTGTCCCTCCATGATGTGGCACGTGGCCCTGTCTGGACCTTGCAGCTTTGTTTCTTCCTTTACTTATGAACCTACGGATTCTCAAAATGTACTCTTTCAGTCTTATACTCAACAAGTCTTCATGGCTGCAGTGGAGACACTCCATGGGAGGGTGGATCTCATATATGGAGACACAAGTGTGCCCTTTCCAAGTATGGATCATTCATAAATATATAAAACCAATTATAGGAACTTCCCCATAGGAACCAAAGTCCTGTTTTTTAGAGACAGGCCCACACTGGAACTGGGAAGCCATTCTTCTGTTTGTCATCAACACGCAAACTGAGATCTTTCCAGCTCTTCTCTACCTGAGAAAGGACTGATAGTGTTAGGTGTGTTCTTATCCTAGAGACACTCAGATGTTTCGAGGAGGGGTCGAGTTGCAGCTTTGGGAAGAGGCTTTATCCAGGTCACTTTGGGGCTCCTACGGGTTGTGCTGTGCCGTCCAACAAGCGTTAAAGATGGTTTTCAATTGCTAAGTGACGAGCGCTAGTAAATTTCATTATAAATTATTTCTGGGCCGTGGGGATTTATCTTTTTTTTAAAGTGATTTTTGTTGTTGTTGTTGTTACAATGTTAGGCCATTTAATTGAACCTGACTTGAACTGGGTAAGAACCAAAATTAAGTCATGAAGAAAAACTTTTTTTTTTCTTTTAACTATGAGGAAGAAATAAGAGGATGAAATAAGGATGAGTACTTAATAAGCATTAGGCAACCTTGTGAACAGTCTGGAACAGCCTCAAAAATGCCTTTTACTTTGGCAACTATAGACGTGAAAAATGTTTCTCTAATATTTTCTAAGACTCTATCCTAAAAGAGAGAATAATCCTTTTTAATATTTTTAGTTCTGTTTTTTTGTGTGCTGATTTTTCCCCCAGAAGCCTTTCGAATTATTTTTTCCTTCTTTAAAAATAGGAAATTATGATTTGTCCAAGTTCAAATGAACACAAATCCTCTGTAAAACAGATGCTTTCTTCCCCCTCTATTCCCCAACCTCCAGACAATATTTTGTCAGCTCTTGGAATGCTGTGGGAGTATTTAATTTTCCTTAGTAACTCTGGGTTAGGTAGGCCCCGTTAGAGAAACATCTGATGTTAATCTGGAAGCTTTTATGCCCCAGTAAAGCAGAAAAGCTACCTACACAGAAAGGCCCTTTGTAGGAGGAGACAGAAGACAATAGGGGCATTGAGAGACAATGAGGACATAGGCGAAACTAGCTACTGCTAGGAAATCCTTGTTCTGGGAGACACCTGGTATTGTGAGTGCTAAAGAGATTTGATATCATTTTAAAAAATGCAACTTATTTTGAATGCCATTGGATTTCTCCATTTTAAGAGAAATGTTTAGCTACTTAAAAAAAAAACAACAACAACTTATAGATTTTCTAATTTGAAAAAGCTTTAAAGTCTCTACCTTCATAAACCCAGTCAGTTATTCCATTGGATATTACATTTTCTTCCCCCGTCCATGTGATCCTCTGACTTGATGAATTTGGTTCATTTTTAACATAAACATCATTGTTCCAAACATATGCCTAGAAATATTGAAAAACAGATTGGTGAGTAATAACCTGTTATAACATATCTTATCCTGGAGTTAAAAGATATCTATCAACTGTTTTATCCTCATATAATATTGGTATGCAAATGTAATGATTACCTTGGGCTATTCAATTTGAGCAAGATAAAGTCATTTACTAGCCCCCTCACATTATTTATTTATATATTTTAAAGATTTTATTTATTTATTGGAGAGCGAAAGCACAAGCAAGGGGAGGAGTAGGAGAGAAGGAGAGGGAGAAGCAGGCTCCCCACCGAGCAGGTAGTCTAATGGTGGGGGAGGGGGGCCTCAATCCCAGGACTCCAGCCAGGATCATGACCTGAGCCAAAGGCAGACGCTTAACAGAATGAGCCACCCAGGCACCCCACCCCTCACATTTTTAAAATTATAAGTGTACAAGCTATAACTTCCAAATAATTCTAAAGACACTCAATATATTAAAAAGAAGCGGCTCACAAACAGCACTATTTGAATGCTAGAGTGCCTGCAAAGACCCAGGAGCCTGACCATTTCTACAGAATAATGTGTGCTTCCCATTGCTTTCTGGGGGCGGTGAGTTGAGGGAGTGCTTTCGATGTCAGGAGGGAGAATTCCATCTACAAATGAACATCCCGTCTTCCTGTTCAGATTCTTTTGGACTTCTGACAGTCTCCCAGCACTAAGAACATGAAGGGAGAACACAGGGACACAGAGATCACAGAACTAGCAGGAAGCAGATACGCCCCCCAAACAAACAAACAAACAAACAAGCAAAAACAGCAAACTGAATACAACAGAAATTAGAATTTAGGAGTTAAATGGGCATTTTTCCAGTAAATAAAGAATTCCCCAGCAGTAGTTCAGAAACTTTCAGGAATCCTATTTACTGTGTTAGACTAGTGAAATGCTATTTTAGGCAATAACGCTATCTCTGATGGTGAAGTATTTGCTTCCTAAGTGTCTGCTCTGTATCAGGGTACGTAGCTTC
This sequence comes from Phoca vitulina, assembly GCF_004348235.1. NCBI lineage: Eukaryota > Metazoa > Chordata > Mammalia > Carnivora > Phocidae > Phoca > Phoca vitulina. The sequence continues at coordinate 68,539,429 of NW_022589704.1, read as the reverse complement.
TGCATGTGATAGCGTTGAGCCATTATTTTTTTCTGACAACAGAAGAGACTCACTAACCAATTTATGACCCTCTGGTGACCATGTGATCCACTGTGTGTTGTTTGGAATTTTCTCTTCTGTAACCAGCCTCCTGAAAAAAAGATAAAAGGAAACATTACCAAATGAATAAATCACAGTAGGATTTCTTTTTTAAAAAATGTTATTACACTAAAGAAGCTTAATAGATTTTATAAGGAAGTCACTGACCTTTTAGCTAAGTCATAGATGTCATATGAAGCTGTGTAAGAATGTCTCCATTGCTATAAAAGAAAACAGACATCTCAGACTTCTGTGATTCTTGATAGTTCGGCCACTTGCTATAGGAGCACAAGATGAGATGTAAAGTAATATGACATTGTATAATTCTCACATCTTATCATGTCTTGTAATTCCTATCCCAATCCTTAGAATTCTGGAATTAGGAAGAGATTCTTAGAGACCATCTAGTACCAAGTCCTCTGGACCTCATCTGTAACCTCGCTCTGGCATCACCCCTGCCAAGGAAACTTCTCAGGGTCACAGTGGGCTGATGTGTTGCTTCATGGCAAACATCACTCCTAGCATTTACCATAGCATGGGAAGTCCACCTGTCTAAGAAAATACAAATTTTATTTATGTATTTATTTATTTTTTTAAAGTTTTTTTAATTTATTTGATACAGAGAGACACAGCGAGAGCGGGAACACAAGCAGGGGGGAGCAGGGGAGGGAGAAGCAGGCTTCCCACTGAGCAGGGAGCCCGATGCGGGGCTCGATCCCAGGACCCTGGGACCATGACCTGAGCTGAAGGCAGACGCTTAACAACTGAGCCACCCAGGTGCCCCGAAAATACAAATTTTATACTTTTCAACCATCCTACTGACAAAATCTTTAAAGGATCTATAATTCTATTGCTGGTGGTGATGTGGAGAAATACTTTCCTACTTTGATCATGAAAATATAAAGCGCTACAGATTTTTTGAAAGCCACCTGCCAAACAAACAAACAAACAAAAACACCCAAAAAACAAAAAACAAAAAACCCCCCTGACAATATATATTAACACCGAAATATATATATATATGCCATTGATATTCTCAAGAATCTAAAAAATGAAAAGCAAACGAAATCCAAATAAATTAGAAGAAATAATAAAAGTAAAACTAGTAATCAAATAGAAAATGCACAATAAAGAAAAATCAATGAAGCCCCAAACTGGTTCTTTGAAAATTGCTAATGCAGTAAGAGGGAGGGGGGAAAGGTATGAATGACCAATAACAGAAATGAAAAATGCAATTAAAATGGGATTAAAAGGTTTTAAGACCCTATTATAAACATTGTTTTGCCAATAAATTTAAAAGTTTAAAAAGGAACAAATTCCTTGGAAAACAATTTATCAAAACTCAGACAAGAAAAAATGGAAAATCTGCATAGTCTTATATCTAAAAAACATACTGAATCAATAAATAAAAGCATTTGCACAAAGGAAACTCCAAACCCAAATAACTTTATCAGCAAACTCCTTGTTATTTAACCAAATGAACTAAAAACTTATACATATACAAAAACCCTCTACACAAATGTTTAGTTTTATTCATAATTGCCAAAACTTAGAAGAGTCAAGATGTCCTTCAATAGGTGATGGGTAAACAAACTGTGGTCCATCCAGACATTGGAATATTACTTAGCAATAAAAAGAAATGAGCTATTACATCACAAAAAGCCATGGAGGAACCTCACATGCATATTTCCACATGAGAGAAGCCAATCTGAAAAGGCTATATATTGTATGATTCCAACCATATGACATTTTGGAAAAGGCAAAATTATGGAGACAGTCAAAAGATCAGTTGTTGCTAGGGGTTTGGAAGAAGGGAGGAATGAAGAGCTGGAGTGAAAATATACTGCATGATACTGGAATGGTGGATACATGTCATTATACATTATAGATTTGCCAAAACCCATAGAATGTATGACAACATTAGGATTGTTGGAGACAACAACCTAATGAGAACTATGGACTTTAGTTGGATATAATGTATCAATAATGGCTCATCAATTGTAACGAATGTACCCTACCAATGCAAAATGTTAATGATAGGGGAAACTGGGACAGAAGTGGGGGGGGATGATGAGGGAGTATGTGGGAACTCTGTATTTTCCACTTATATTCTGTAAATCTAAAGCTGTTCTAAAAAGAATTAAGTCTATTAATTTAGAAATAAATGAATTCGAGCTATGACAGATAACTTGGAAGAAGTTCCACACGGAATCATTGAGAAATGCAAATTACAGAAAAGTATGGAAAATAGGATTTTATTTTTTATAGAATAAGCAATGACTAAAAGAATATCTTCATAGAATTATTTGAATAAGGGGGAAAATTTTAAATATGGAGAGATATATACTAGGTTCTTAACATGTGATACTTAGGGAAAAGGGGGGGGGTGAGGAGTAGGGAGCCAGGCATAAGAGGGAAAAAAGATAAGACTGAAGATTATATATATATATATGTACATATATATATACACACACACACAGATTTGCATTTATGAAAAATTATGTTTATATGTGGATGCATTTATACATTAAAGATATTTTAAAAGAAATGACATGTCTTCATGTCTGTCTTCCCTACCATAATCCTAGATGTAAGAAATTGTGTCTTTAAATCTATGAAGTCTTGTCTAGAGTAAGCCACATAGTCTCTGTTCAAGAAATAAACCAAACTAACATAAAAAATAAATTTTACCCATGAAAATGAAGTAGATGAAATGGGTAGCCAAGGTACCCAGCTTGTGTATGACAGAGCTGAGACACAAGCCAGAGGTTCTAACCTTGAAGAGTATTTCCCACTTATCATTTATCATCCTTATTCTCTCATGTCAATAATTATGTATTAAAGCCTTACTTTTTGCAAGTCATACATTTTTTTTTTAATCCTGGATTATTTTCACACAATCCATGCTTGTTTCTGGGAAACCTCTGAATGCTCTACTTGTAAGAGCCAAAAGGTGTGCGGCAGGCGAAAAATATTAAGATGTTTGAGAAGATTTGAGATCACTCAGGACAACAGAACCATCATGAGTTATAAAAGGATGTTTGGTATGTTCACTTCATCTTTTGAAACAGACTCATCCATCTATTTAGGTTAGAAACTCTGGCAACTATCCTCTGTCAGGCATTACTGGATAAGACAGGCTCACTCTCACTCTCTTTGAGGAGCTCATAGTCGAATGGGGATATGGGCAAGTAAATACAAGAAAAGAATCACAAGACATATAACAAAGGTAAGTGGGGAGAGGCAGGAATCATAAATGAGGCCTTGGGGAGGGAGAAAGGTCTACAGAAAAGCTGATTGTTAGACTGAGTCTCAAAGCAGAGAACTGCCACATGGGGAAGGGGTTAAAAAAGCATAGCAGAGAGACACTGAAGCACAAAGTTGGGAAAGATTATGTTTAAGAGCACAGGCTTTGGAGTCTTCTAACCTGGATTCAAGTCTGGCTATACACTGAATGTATGCTGCCCGCCCCCCACCATTCATATGTTGAAATCCTAACCCCCAATGTGATGGTATTGCAGGTAGAGCCTTTGGGAGGTAACTAGCTCATGAGGGTGCGGCTCTCATGAATGGGATTAGTTCCTTTATAAAAGAGACTCCAAAAATACTCCACACCCCTTCCTCCATTTGAGGACATGGAGAAGAAGGTTCAACTATGTTCCATGAAGCGGGGATGTCACCAGACACTGAATCTGCTAGCACTTTGATCTTGGATTTCTTTCTTAGCTTCCAGAACTCTGAGAAATAAATGTGTTAGTAACCCACTCAGTCTATGGGACTCTGTTGTAGCAGCTTAAATAGACCAAGACAAGTCTTCACTGTGTTAATATCAGGCAAGTTTCTTTCTAAGCTTTAATTTTCTTTCTAGGAAAATGGGCTAATGTCAGCAACAGTCTCATGAGAGGTTCGTGAGAATATATGTGAATTGCTAAGGAGGGCCCTAGAATATTGTCCACATGTCACAGTTGATGCAACCATTATCTCTGGGGCATTCAGCAGTGAATGGATGTGCTGGGCGAACATCCATACCAGGCTGGAGGGTCCTTATTTATGTTTTCACTCACGTGCTCACTTACTTGTTTGTAGCCACAACGTAGAAGTAATATTGCTCTTTCTGAATGCACTAACTCTGTCATGGAAAAGCCATGGAGTAGAATCTAAAGAACTTTGCACAGTAGACCTCCAAGGAAATAGAGTAAGACTAGACTTTTCTTTGTTCTGGATAGGTTTATTGAGAACTGATAAGTCAACTGGAATATTGTAGGCATGTGAAAGATGATGCAACTATGATTAATTCTGGAGCTTTAGGCAATGAGTAGAAATTATTGTAAGTTGCACATGTATGCTGTACAGAAAATCCTCTAAGAAGTAAAATAGAAGAAAATAGAAGATTGTCTGCAATCAAAGATATGAAGAGACTAAAATAAGCTAATGTGATAGAGAGTGAATGGTGGAGTGTGGGAGAACAGAGTGGCAGGGTGCAAAGTTAGGTAAAGCAATCTGAGAAAGCCTATACCTGAATTACTAAAAAGTGAACCTGTTAGATAAACAGGGGAAGAAGGTTCCAGGAGGAAGCAATAGCAAATACTTTGGCCCTCAGATGGGAATGAACGATGCTTGAGAAAACTAAAGAGTGGTGCCCCTAGAGATTCTTGGATCACTGAATCACCTGGGAGTCCTTAAATCATGGGGGGAGCCCATGCCTGCCCCCGCCCCCCCATCACTGCACTGAACTAGTTGATGTGGGGTAGGCTGCAGGCATCTGCATTTTTAAAAACCTCCATAGGTAACTGCAAGGTTCAGGCAGGGGTGAGAAGCACAGGCCAAGCACGGTGAGTCCAGAGAGGGTAATAGATGATGGGTTAGCAAGGGCGGACTGAGGTCCAATCACACAGGCTTCTGACGATGCTGTGGTTAGAGTCTGTTTTATTCTGAAAGTGATGGGGAACCACTGATCATGAGGGGTAAGGCATAGGCATGACACAACCTAACTTAAGTTTTAAAAGGAGCACTATGGGTACTGTCTGAAAAGCACGGACGGCGGTGGGATGACGGAATAGCAGGAAAACAGCAAAAGCAGTTAAATGTGCATGGAAACTCCAGTGCCACCACAAATACAAATTACCAATGATGGCTGTCCAACTACTGTCTACCAGTGAAACCATCCATTAATAAACACCATATGACATCTACTGAACTTGGCCAAAGAGTAAATTGAGCTGGTATTTACCTTTCTGTTTCTACCTTAACCTCATCGTCTTTCTAAGTTTGTCCTGAACATGGGAAATTATTATTCAGTGGTTCTCAACACGGGTTGATCATTCAAACAATCTACCCATTAAAAAAAAAATGATGTCAGCCTCATTCCAGAGGCTATAATTTATTAATCTGGGGATTGGACCTGGCCACTGGGAATTTTTAAAAGCTAATCAAGTGATTTTAATCTCGAGACAGCAATAAAAACCACTGAATTAAATAAACAATCCATTAATTGGGAACAGATGTGTTAAAGTTGGCCTAGGATTCGGACTGGCTCCTAGCTGATAGGTTTAGTAGAATAGAGTCAGAGAGTCTTCGTGTCCAGGAAATGGAGCTAGACACAGTGAATCCAGGGTAAATATTGTGATTGAAAGTCACCACACTGAAACGGGAAATGGAGTAGGAGATGGTTTGCTTGGCCTGAGTATAGAAATGTTGGGGTGCGAGATAAGGCCCCTCAGTATTTGTTATTTATTCTAGAATAAAAAGGCAGAGGTGGGGATCCCCAGCTTTATATTTTGTTTTCAATGCAGAATATCCCTACAGGGTTTTAATGTTTCTTACAAGTCTCAAAACTTCCTATACTTGACAACTGTTGTCAAATCCAGGAATAATTAAAAAGCTACAGTTAAAGCTGCTGGCGCTTTGCAGCCAGCCTAACCGTGAAGAGGATATGGGATTAAGCTTTCCTGAGGTGTGAGAATCTGATGTTGGGCTGAGGGTCCCCCTTGAGAATGGTTTGTATATGGTAGGACCCAAAGGTTGTGAGGTGGTCTGAGTCACCTTGCAGAGTCTCTTCTGGAGGATAAGAAGTATAACTCTTTTTAAGGCAAATACTTATTGAGAGTTTTATTTTATGTAAAGCTGAGACAAAGGAAATAAGGGGTTCTATTACTGGCTGTGCAAGTCAGACATGTAAGCTTGCTTTTAAATTGTAAGTTTTCTTTTATTAACTTATGCTTTTAGTATCTATATTACTTACACTTTTTAGCATTTGAAAACACTAAAAATGAATTTCTTTTAAAACAGTTGTTGGACCTACCTTTTATGAATGAGAATGGCTATTTCTTCTTTTGATGCTGTACTAATGAGTTTTTAGTGCCTATTATATTACCTAGGTGTCAATCTTTTTTTTTTTTTTTAATTTAAATTCTGTTAGTTAGCATATAGTGCAATATTGGTTCCTGGAGTAGAATTTAGTGATTCGTCACCTACATACAACACCCAGTGCTCATCACAAGTGCCCTCCTTAATGCCCATCCCCCATCTAACCCATCCCCCACCCACTTCCCTCCATCAACCCTCAGTTTGTTGTTAAGAGTCACTTGTACTTAGGTGTCAATCTTAAATATTTGTGGACTTGAAATCAGTTATAAAGTAACTCATAGGATTCTTTAAATGTCACAGTAAGATAGCATTTCTTTTACCTTCACATAGTTGTACTCTAAGAGAATAAACTGTCCATCAGGAGATACCGAATAATCATTTATAGAGTGTTCAAATTCCTCCTGTCAAGCAAATAGAAAAAAGAACAATTGAACAATTTCATTTAACGGTCATTATTGAGCACTTACTATGTAGAGGGTATGGTTCTAAACAGACAGGTGGCTCATGCCTTGGGAGCTGCCAGAAATGTCACATTCCCCCACACAAATGACCATGAGGCAAGGTGTATGGTGATCAGGGTTAGAGAACCAGGGAGGGAAGAATTAAATCTAAGCAAGGAAAGATGGCCATGAGGGTAGGGATCAGGAAGAGAGAGAGGGGGAAGAGCATGAGCGAAAAACCAGATGTAGGAAAGGGCATGTGTATCCAGAGGTTTGGCGTAACCTGAGTACAGTATAGGGTACATCAGACAGCATATAAAAGAGGACATAAAAATTAGAAAAATAGCTGGGACTGAAATATAAGAAGTGGAACTTTAATCCACTTTTTGAACATGGATGTGATAGAATCTTATCTGTCTTTACAAAGATGCTCTGGGACATGGTGGCAGACATGAGATGAGAGGGGTTGCATCAGCCCTGGACCTGGGCAACCCAGTGGTCTCCTCTACAGAATGGAGATAGGGACACAAGTACTAGAGTACTAACACAGATTAAAAAGGCCTTGAACCAGGACTCTACAGCGGAAATAGAAATCCGAGGGACACAACATTGCAGAGGGAGAAGTGATAGGGTTTGTTGAATAACTAAATATGAGGGATGGCAGAGGAATCAAGGAGGATTCTGAGGATTCAAGGAGTAGAATTTCACTTTTTAGCCTAAGTGACTTGGAGGGGAGCATACTTTACCAAGATTGGGAACTCAGGAAGAGGAATGGGGTGCTTTCGGTTTGCTAGGAGAGCGAAGGGGAAATAACTAGCTGGGCTTGGGATACTGAGTTTAAAATACCTGCAGGCCATGGGTGGGCCAGGAGCAAGCAAGCTATTAGAAAGAGATTTTGATCTTGGCAGGAGGTTAGTGTTGAAAGTGTGCATTTGAGAATCAAGGCCAGACAGGAGAGCCCTGTTGCTGTGAGTGCATGAAATCCACTGAAGGAGAACAGGCAAACTGCGGAGAGAAGCCAGCAAGGGAAGACAGAGCCCTGAGGGGCACTTACGCTTAGGAGTATGGGCAGAGGAGGAGGAATCATCAAGGGAGACTAAAAGGTAGTCAAGGCAGGGAGCATTCCAAGAAGGAGAGAAAGATCCACTGTGTCATATGCTGCAGAGAGAGTTCAACAGGATGAGAAATGATAGTACTCATGATTTGAAAGGTTATGAAAAAAAATCCTCAGAATTTCCTTAGCATATACATGAATTATGCAATCAAACATACAAATGTACTGTTTTCCAAGAAAATGGAGCTGTTTCCGTATTCAGCATTGAATAGCAAGATATTATTTTCTCGTTTGTAGAGGTATTCCTGATCTAAAGAAAGAAAATGGCTGGATCAGTATTTCAAGTTGTGATTAAAAGTCTTCATAAGCTAAAAATGATACAGAAAAAAACTTAAAGTTTAAGCTCACACAAGTACTAAATAAGCATTTCTAAGTTGGAAAAACATTAAGTGATGAATATTACATTAGTATGCATTCATTTTCCCATCATTATTGTCAAAGTTTCAATTCACTTTTAACTTTTTATAATCCGCAACAAAGAAATACTACGGTTTATTTTCCTTTGTACCTGTAAGTAGAGAAAAATACTTTCCCGTATGGTTTAACAAAACAAAGGTGCCCCACAACCTAACTAGAAGGAGCACAAGCATAAAAATCTGTCCCCTCCCCAAAAAAGTCCTTACCTGAAATCCAACGCAGGGAGTAGAATTTCATCCTAAAAGTATTTTTTAAATAATCAGTTAGAGTGTAAGTTCTGCGGCTGTCCGCTGCACCATCATCTGTTGATTAAAAAACAGCCAAATGTTCAGTAAGATGGAATAACCTAAGTTTGGGATAAAATAAACAAATGGATCACTGCAATATACACTGGTCACAAACTATAGGAATTACACTCACAAAATGCAAAACACATTCTAAAAGATTTCAGGCTGAATGGATGGAGTAGAAATGCACTTAACTGTTAAAGCACATATGTGAGTGGTGCGTCTCCCTGAGCTATATCAGTGCTTGTATTAGTGAGCTTCCTTACGAAGGTCTAGATCCGCAAAATCCAATGGAAATATTGTGAGTCCATTTTCTAGTAGCCATATTTAAAGATTTGTAAGGTGAAAATAATTTTAGTAGCATATTTTATTTAGCCCAATATATTCAAAATATTATCATTTCAACATGGAATCAATATTTAAATTTTATTAATGAGATCTTTCACATTCTTTGTTTTTATACTACGTCTTTGAAATCCAGTATGTCGTCTATGATTACAGCATGTCCCAATTTGACTAGGCACACTCCCGGTCAGTAGCTATAGGTGGTCATGTAGTAGACGGCACAAGGCTAGGCTGTCCTGCTTTGAGGCCTGAAGGTTCCTTTCCAAGCTCTCTTGCTTTGCACGGACCTTTAAGACAGGGTGATCGCCTAATTCATTGATCTTTGTTTCTATGGTGACTTTTCCTTGAACTTGGGGGAGGTTTTTATGAAACCCTCCCATGGATTCAGTGACACCTCACTTCTCCTCCTAACCTCTGACCATTCATTTTCCATCTCCTTCTTTGACTTCATTTTTCTCTATTGACCTCCAAGGCAGAAATGCCCTGATATTCAATCTTCAGCTTTTTGCTCTTTTCTCTCTCCATTTTTCCTTCTACAGGACTCCAGAGAATGTGACTTCCTGGGCTTCAGGCATATTTTCCATTTAAATACATGACAAACCGTATACTCATTACCTTAGCCTTCCACACCCCAAACTCACATTTCTAGTGCTGTGTTGGACCTTCTTAGTTGGCTTGTCCCATACTAACCCTAGACTTACCTTGTCTAAAATAATCGTCTTCCTTCCCAAATAATTTTCCCTAGGCAATTTGTGTGGTTTTAGATTCTGTCACTGGAAACCCATATTCAAAGTCTGAAAATCATTTTTGATGTCTCCCTCTCTCTTACTACCACCTGCATCTAGTTAACCCTGTTGATTCTTCCTGTGAAATCGTTCTTCCGGGTATCCTGCCCTTAGTCTCTCCCCAGTCCAATGCCCCCACTGTACCACCCCTGGAATGATTTTTCCAAAATGCCACTTTCATCCCGGTGACCTTTTCCTCAAAAGTCTCCCTGGATTCGCCATTGCCTACGGAAAGATTCCAACTCCTCAGTGTGGCACTCATGGCTCCACAGTCTGGCATGAGCCTCTCCAGCCTCATTTCCACTCACTCCATGCATGAACCCTCTAACCCACTCACACTGATTGCCTACGGGACCCAGTAAACCTTCTTTGGCTTTTCTTTTTCTTTTTCTTTTTTTTAAGATTTTATTTATTTATTTGACAGAGAGAGACACAGCGAGAGAGGGAACACAAGCAGGGGGAGAGGGAGAGGGAGAAGCAGGCTTCCCGTGGAGCAGGGAGCCTGATGCAGGGCTCGATCCCAGGACGCTGGGATCATGACCTGAGCCAAAGGCAGACACTTAACGACTGAGCCACCCAGGCGCCCCTTCTTTGGCTTTTCTGTCTTGCGGTTTGTCCCAAGCCTCTTCTCTGCAGTGTCTCCAACCGCTTCCCGGACTGTCAGAGTCCTCCACAGTCCTGCCAACTCCGTCCTCTCTCATCTAGACTTCAGTGTTGCCTCCTCTGATTTTTGCCCCCACACTACTCATTTGGCTTTCGTAATTAATAACTTCTGGGCAGTAACTATTTTTCCATGCCTACCAGTGTGGTGGACTGAGCTAGGCCAAATACTCATTGATGAAAGGGCCTTGGGTTGTTTGTTTATCTTTCATCAATTTAGTACCTAGCACGGATCTATGTCATAGTAGGTATGACGCGGGATAGCATTCTACGAGCCTAATGAAGTCATTGTGATTCCCCAACCACAGACCCTCCACTGATGACAAACAGCCTAAAGAGTTCTTCCATATACTCTATTCTTTCCACATACTTGCAAGCATACACTCATAAAATCAGGTACCATCCTAACTTTTCTATAACTGTTCTTACTCTTCTGGGGATTGAAAAGCCAGTAGCAGCTTCTCTTGTTAATTTTTTACAGTCTGTGGAAAGAGAATTCTCTCACAGGAAATGCTCTTTCAAAAGATGTTCTCAAGATTTTATTTCTCTGGATCTTATCTTATAACATAGCCTTGGGTCTGCCTACAAAACTTTCAGTTTCAATAGATAAAACTGTTACACTTTATTGATTTTGTTTAAGCCTAGTTTGCTAAAGAAGTTAAAGATTAAAAAACAAAACAAAACCGTTTGTTTGTTTTTTCAATTTGGGCCTGCATTTCACCCTGGAAAATTAGCAAGATATTTGTATTTGTTAGCAGAGATAGAGCAAATGGGTAAAACCAGCCCTTGAACTTGCCAACTTTCAAACAAGAAGTAAAGCCCCGCGCTACAGAAAATATTTGAAACTCTACAGATCTGTAAATTTATTCACTAAATACCCTCAATTGTTTGTATTCATCCAATTGTTCTTTGATACATCAAATAGCTATAAAGTAAGTACTATTTGAAAAATACTGTTGAGGAGATATACCCTGCTATCAAGAGCTATTATCCTAAAATGGACACAAAAGACATTCTAAAATTAGTACAACTCAAGGTATAAATGGTTATAGACCTTCAGAGTCCTATATTACCTGCTGATATAGATGTCTAGATAGACCATTGTATATGAACAATGTATACATACACACGCACACACACTTACATTGCAATGAACTAAATGTTTCTGTCCTCCACAATTTGTATGTTGAAATCCTAATCCCCAGTGTGATGGCATTAGGAGATGGGGCTTTTGGGAGGTGATTAGGACATGGGGGTAGAGCTCTCATGAGTACCCTTATAACTTAGTGCCCAGAGGACTCTCTTGTCCCTTCCATGTGAGGACACAGGCAACAGGCCCTCACTAGACACTAGACACATAATCTGCCAGTGCCTGAGTCTTCCCAGCCTCCAAAACTGTGAGAAATAGACACTTGTTGTTTGAGCCACCCTGTCTATGGTGTTTTTGTTAATGCAGCCTGAACAACCTAAAACGTATATATCTAACAAAACAGACATATCTTTCACTGCCTCTTGATTTTGTAAGGAGAGAATTAACCGAGTACTTATAACAGATGACTCGTACAGTGTTCTCTCATTTAAATGTTATCCCATGTAAGGGTATTTGCCCTGGTTTTTTAGGATAACACACTTAAATCTGGAATATTAAAATAATTGAGGCAAAATTCCCTGTGACGTCACCCGCTGCCCAGGGCGCCACCCTTCACATTTCATGATGCATGACTCACTGAGCACTTAACCTCTCCCCTGTCTCAGACAATGCTGAGCTCATTCTCTCCTCAGGCCATAGCGTTCCTAGACCCATCATGTCTACCATGTTTGGGCTCCTACCATGTTTGCTCATAATGGGCCCAGGATAATTTTAATCCATCTGCTGATGTCCCAGATATCAACCCTGATGCCACACTCCTGCTATGGCCCAGGACATCTGTGAAGGCCCGGGCCGCTTCTCGTTTGTGTCAGGCTCGCTCAGCCACTTAAAGATGACCCCGCGAGCTGCTTTCCACCTCCTGGCTACCCAGTGCCAGAACAGCGCTGCTGAATTGGAGCAAATCAAGCAACAAATGTTCCCTGTTTTTTTGCCTTGCCATTTGATAAGCAGTGCACATTGGAAGATACATTTGAAACATCTAGATAAGTGAGCTCTGTAAAACGTGAGTGCCAAGTCCAGGTTTTGACCTTTAGCAAGTTCCTAGTTTGTTGCCAAGTTACAACCTATTCTGTCAAACGCTTACAGGACATGCTCATGTGTCTTTCCCCTTGTCTCCTTGCTGACAGGGCACTGCTGTGGCGACAGATAAAGGTCTTTGCCTGCTTGTGTGGTTTTCCTGGTGGGCCTGGGACACGTAGTTCATTTGACTTATCGGTTCAAAGCATTATGCTAGCCAAGTAAAGCAGTTAATCATATGTTACCCATCAGCTTTTATAGAAACTCTTAGATTCACGTCTTCTTGAATTTCAAAATCAAAAAAAAAGGTTAACAACTTTAGATTTATTTTTTTGGTGAGAACAGCTATTGGGTTGGACCATATGAAAATGTCATTTTTATCAGTCAAAAATTGTAGAATAGCAGTATTTAAAATGACTCAACCTAATAAGAAATTCTTATCAAAGTGAATGGTATCTCAATGCATTTTTTTTTTTTAAGATTTTGCTTATTTATTTGACAGAGACAGAGCGAGAGAGTGAACACAAGCAGGGGGAGTGGGAGAGGGAGAAGCAAGCTCCCCGCAGAGCAGGGAGCCTGGTGTGGGGCTCGATCCCAGGACCTCGGGACCATGACCTGAGCCGAAAGCAGACACTTAACGACTGAGCCACCCAGGCGCCCCTCTCAATGCATCCTTGTTGTAGGACCAAATCATTTCTGAATAAAAGTATTTCCAAAATTTTAAGATCCAAGTAAGGATGTAGTGTGGTTCCATGGAATCGTCTTGCCTTGACCACTTGTTACTTTATGATTACAGAATAATTAGAATATTTTGTATACATTAATAATAAACTTTTTGTCTGTATTGGGCTATGATATATAATATTTCTACTTCACAAAGATAAATTGTTTTGGTAAATAAATGGCTAATGAAATGCAACTAAAAAGAAATGTGCTCTTTAAGCTCATAAACTTATTAAGTTGTTAAACACAGGAAAAAGATACCTGGTTATAGAGCTCTTGGGTTCCATATGGTAATCAGTTAACATTTTGTATTGATGCTAAAGAAATGAAACGAGTGTTGCTTCAGAATTTGCCACAGCAAAATAGCAGCCTTGACATAGGGACAGAGGAAGCAAAATCAAGAAGGCAGAAGAAGAAATTGATTGGAAGGCACTTCATACCCTGTATTATCCAGTAGCATACGCAGGCAGGCTACCACCCATCTGAATTGATCCAACAGATACCAATAAAGTGTTGGGTCCTCGGTGGCTTTGAAATCGGAGAGCCTGGATTTCAGCCTAGGTCTAATTCTTGCACTGAGGCCTTGGGAAAATTTCTGAATCTTTCCAAACCTCAGCTTTTTAATCCATAAAACCAGAATATAGCATTATGTAGCCCATGGGGACTTGCCATGGTTAAGTGGGATAATGGACGTAAAATGCTTAGCTTGGGACGTAGAATTTAGGAAGCTCTCCAGATATGTTACACTATTTATTGTTATTTTGTTCCAAGCGTGTGCTAGGCAATCAGGATACAAACATGAATAGAGGAGTCTCTCCTCTCAAGGACTGAGCAGTGGTGCTGAGATTAGGACTTTACCTGCAATAAAATAATGGTTAAAATAATAAGTTTCATGATGTTCATATCCCAGATGATCCAAATAAGACAGCATAAGAGCAACACATCGAGAAAGCATCTAGGATAACAACCTAGTCATTCGCTAAGTGCTAATGAGCCGCTCTTTCTCCCTTCTACCGGTCTCATGACCTCCCTCCCGTCCAGAGCTGGAGTCAGCAGTTTGTAGCATGGAGGGAAAACATGGAACTTGGTGGACTTAGAGGATTTGTGAAGAATGACATTTTTCCGATTACTGACACAGGAGGCGTTAGACTATAATCACAATTGCCAGATTCACCTCAAGAAGAGAAACATCCCAGGTACACCAAGTGACATCCGATAAATGCCTGACCACGGAGCCAGAGCCTAGGGAACCTGGGACTGCATCCTCCATGCATTTACTTGTAAGATCAGAGTGGCAGATGACCAAACTTTTGTTAGAGATAGAATCACTGTATTTTCAAAAGTCTACTCTGAAAGGCCAACCAAGTGGTACAAAGCATTATCTCCCAGAATAGCAACAGTTTGGGATAAAGGGAACAACTTAGTGGGAGGCTGGCTGTCATGACTCCAGCCTCACCTCCTCCTCTTCCCCTCATATCACTCCTCTCTATCCGCAATGGCCTCCTGGCTGTTCACTAGACACACTCTGCCCACTGCCGCCTCAGGGACTTTGAATTTGCTGTACTCTCCTCCTGGAATGTTCTTGACCTCGAATATACCCAAGGCTTGCTTTCCTTACCTCCTCCAGGTCTTTTTTTAAGACCTGATCTCCCCATGGCATTCTCTATTGCCCTTCTTGCTTTATTTTTTTTTCCTTAACAGTCATACCATCTATCATACCATATATCTTACTTCTTTATCTTGTTTACTGTTTGCCTCCTTTGATTGAATGTAAACTCCATAGGGGCACTGATTTTGTTGTGTTTGGTTTCGTTTACTGTTATATCACCACAGCCTAGAACAGTGCTCAGCATATAAAAACAGTCCCTGAGTATTTGTTGAATGAAAAAAATAAAAGCCAGATAATACTAACAGAGGAACACAAACAGGAACACGGTTCCAAATACGAGCATTGTGAACTCCAAGTGATGGTGGTAGTAAGAAGAGCAATGCACTGGTCAGATGGGTCTAGTTAGAGGATTGGCCAGTAGGAGAAGAAGAAGAACTTTCTTTTTCTGGCTGATCTCATGAGCGTGTGCCCATGAGCAGTACCCATTTTCACAAGAGTATGAAGTCACCCAACAAAAAGATACACTGTCTCGTGGCCCAACCTCTGGGTCCCCTGGAATGCCCAAACCTGCCTTGTCATGCTTCCCAGCGGTGTCAGAAGCAGCTGGGTGCCTCATACCCTTCAGTTTTGAGCCCAGATCTTCTGTGTCCTTCTTCTTCCCTTTGTTCCTAACCCTAAACGTAAACCATTCCTGCAGCTTCTCTCTCTGGGTTACTTTAGAATTCCTCTTTTGCTCTTTAGTCCGTGCAACCAACTTTTAGAGTAAATCCCTCTTCTGAAACACCGGGTGTGATTTCTGTATTTGTCACACCACTATACTTTAACAGTATAAAGACTTACACACTTTGCCTATAAAATAAGGTCATTTTAGGCTCTAAGCATCCAATATCTAGATCTGGGGTTGGCAACCTCTTCTTAAGGGGCCAGACTGTAAATGTTTCAGGTTTTGTGGGTCATGCATCTTTGTTGCGACTACTCCAGTCTGCCTGTAGCTTGAAAGCAGCCACAGACAACATTGTAATTTTAATGGCTGTGTTCCAATAAAACTTTATTTAGAAAAACAAGTGGCCAGACTTAGCTTTTCTTTGACGACACTATGTAGACATTCCTCAGAATTGTAAGCAACAACAACAACAACAACAAAAAACTACAACAAAAACACAACTGCTCCCAAGATTGGTTTTGAAAGATTGAGGTTGAAACTCTAATTGCTTTGAAACAATAAGAATATCAGCATAAGACTCCAATATATATGCAGAAAAGCGAAAGTGGGCAGAATATTCATGCCTCAAAATTCAGGTCAAGATGAAGATAACTACAACCACTGGCAAAGCAGTGCAAGGCCAGAGGGACTTCCTGATCTAAACCCAGTTTACATTGCCCTCCTCACTCTGCCTTGACCTCAGGAATGAGTCAGGAAATGTAGCCTGCACAGGAAGCCTGAACCAAACAGGGTATCAGGGCTGCTTTATTCCTCTTTGAAATGGAAAGTGCTTTATTCATTCATTCATTCATTCTATTATAGTCTTCCTCTCCCTTTGTTAGGACTCTTCTGGGATTAAATAAGACTGGTACAATAATGGCCGACATTCATATTTGTAAGGCTTTTATGCCCCACGACATTGACTGACATTAAACCAGTGTAATCTCAGGTGATGAGAAACAGCTGAGAGGTGGAAACATATGAACTATGTGGATAAATGACCCACAGGTCCATGAAACATTCAGCCATTTCAGTAAAGGGCTGTTTTCTCTTGAAAAATACTCAGAAGTAGTTGTAGTGACATCAAGTGAAGGTGTTACCATGCAAGCTAAGAATGATTAGTTTGTGTTAGAAAGAAACACTGATTAGAGGACATCAGCCTTTGGTGACCATGAAAGTTCTAATACTGAATCGCTGAAGAACTTTCCAGAAAGATTTATAGGCATAATCAATAAGGTTACTCTGTGATAAGTGTTTGTCTTCCAGGATACAAGGAAAGATGATCATCGGAAAACAAAACTGCCATAAAAATTGCCCTTCCCAGAATTCTCTAGGCAAAACTTTCAAGAGTGTGAGACAAGCGTTATTATAGTACCTGCCTCTGGGACTATTAAAAAAATAAAAAAGTTAAAAATACATAAAGAATCATAACTACAAATACAGAATTATTCCAGTGTGCTGGGCCGTTCCAGGAGTTGCACACTTAATAAGTTATTCTCATCTTAATTTTACAGGTAAGGAAACTGAGGTGCAGACAGGCATAGAGAGTAAGTGGACTCAAGTCCCGTGACTACTCAGCACTGAAGCTACACTTGAAGTAGACAGCGTGGCTCCGAAACCTGTGGTTATAATCACTCTTCTGAACAACCTGAGTATTTGGGAGGGGGATTACACATGGTAGATGCTATGCTGGCAGTTTTTGTGAATTGCTATAGATACATTAGACATTATGGAAGTGTTCAAATTCAATGCAATGAATCCAGGCAGATAGGTTGGTAATATCATTTGGACTTGTGCAGTTGGTAGGTTGCATCAGAACATAATTTGTCCTAGTGCTGCAAAATCAAAAGGGTACCAATTTTTTTCAGAAAACCCCAGAATTTTCTCTCCAGAGTGTTATTAAAAACGGCAACTTTGTGAGGTGCCTGGGGCGCTCAGTTGGTTAAGCATCTGACTCTTTTTTTTTTTTTAAGATTTTATTTATTTGACAGAGAGCACAAGCAGAGGGAGAGAGAGGGAGAAGCAGGCTCCCTGCTGAGCAAGGAGCCCGATGCAGGACTCGATCCCAGGGCCCTGGGACCATGACCCGGGCCGAAGGCAGCCGCTTAACTGACTGAGCCACCCAGGCGTCCCAAGCATCTGACTCTTGATTTAGCCTCAGGTCACAATCTCAGGGTCCTTGGATGGAGCCCTGCATTGGGTTCCACGCTCGGCAGGGAGTTTACTTGAGGATTCTCTGTCCCTCTCCCTTTACCCCTCCCCACCCCTCCAAAATAAATAAATAAATCTTAAAAAAAAAAAAAAAGCCAACTTTGTGACTTCCTGGAAAGGAGGTTGTACCATCGTCATTCTCTCTTCCACGGTGCATCCAGAAACTCATCATCTATTCCCTGAACTCCTAAAAAGGAGTCATTAAAGTAAGAACTTGTAAGTTTCTTTTCTTTTCTTTCCATGCTTCCTAGATGTAAAACATAACACAACCCTGAATAACTCAGGCCCTGCAGTACCCATTTTCACAAGAGTATGAAGTCACCCAACAAAAAGATACAGTGATTCTTCCTCTATAGCAAAACCACCCTAAGGGGCTTTTCCCTCACCATGCTTCCCACTTCTGGGCTATGCCCTTCCCACCACGCTTCCACCCTTTCCTCAAAACTTGGAGGAAGAAGCAGGCCCGACCCGTGTCTCCAATCTTTGTCTTCTTTATCCTAAGGGACATGTTTTCATCTCTCCTCCCTCAGCGTCCAGTGTCTTTTCACTGCTCACTTCTGCCCTGTCCTTAAGCACGCACAGGGAGTAGCTATCATAAAAAATATTTACCTGACCGTGCTCCTCATTTCTCTGCCCCTCTTTATTAGCAAACATCTCAAATCACCAATCCACATCTGTGGTCTCCATCTTCTCGCCGTCCCTCCTCATGCTTCTGGGTCTACCCCTCCCTACTTACAGCACACCCACTTCTCTGACCTGGTCTTCTTCAGGGTTTATTTTCTGTACCATATGTTTGGCCAATTAATCAAGTACTTTCAGATCATTATTTGAATATTTAATCTGGACAGTCTTGTCCTAACCCGACAAGTTATAAGTAAGCTGGAAGGACGACTTGTCTTCATCAGACCGCTGCTAGCACTGTGCTCCACAAAGGGATGTGCTCTATACCTGGGCGACGTGACTCCCTATTCGTGAATGTAAGTATTATAATCGGAATTACAGCAACATTAAAATGTTAGTCAAAAAATATCCTTGGGCTCTAGAGACATAAAACATGAAAAACATGAACAAAACAGGAAAAACTTTTACTCCCAGGAAGCTTACATTTCCTACAAAAACTTTCACTCCCAGGAACGAACAGTAAGTACATAAAGCCGTATGTTAGGTAGCTATCGGTGCCGTGGAGAAAATAAAGCCGGGAAGGGGGAAAGGAGTGTCAGGTTTGGGGAGAGTGCTGTGTTCAGTCATTTGCTGAGGGGAGGCCCCAAGGATAAGGTGGTATTTTGGCAGAGACCCGAAGGAGGTGAGGGGACAAGCAATAGTTAGTCCCAGGGAAGAGGGATCCTGGCAAAAAGATCTGCAGGTATGGAACCTGTGAGGCAGGATGGGTGAACGGTAATGAGGAGGGAGCAGGGGAGGATCTCAGAGGGGCAGTGAGGCTCGGGTCACACGGGCCTTGTGGGTCATTGTAAGGATTGCGGTGTTTACTCTGAAAGATGGGGAGTCAGAGAAGAATGTGATCAGACCTCTGTTTCAAAATGGTCACTGTATCAGTTTTCTGTTGCCGCCTCACAAATGACACAAACACAGTGGTTTCATACAGCACTTTGTATTAGCCCAGGGTTCTGTGGGTGGGAATTCCAGCCAGCATGGCTGGAGTCCCTGCCCAGGGTCTCAGAAATCCAGGCATTGGCCACACTGAGCCCTCACCCTCATTCGAAGGCTCTGGGGGTGGGGGTGGCGGTGGGGAGGGTATGGTGGGGGGGAGCTGCTTCCCAGCTCATGCGGGTTGTTGGCAGAATTCAGTTTTGCACGGTTGTAGGAGTGATGTCACCGTTCCCTCGCTGGCTACCAGCCAAGGACTACTCTCACTTCCGAGAGGCCTCTCACATCCCTTGTCACGTGGGCCCCTCCAAATCAGCAATGGTGTGAAAAATCTTTTTTTGTGCCTCCAATCTCTGACTACCCCTTCTGTGAGCCGCCAGAAAAACTCTGCTTTTTTTTTTTTTTTAAAGGGCTCATGTGATCAGGTCAGGCCCAGCCGGGTAATCTCCCTTTCTTGAAGTGGCCTGTGCCACAGAACACAACTTAATCACCAGAATTAAATCCATCATATTCACGACCTCAGAGATTGTACATGGGGGAAGGGAGGAAATTTGGGGAGTCATTTTATTTTATTTTAAAGATTTTATTTATTTGAGAGAGAGAAAGAGAGAGAGAGAGAGCATGATCGGGGGGAGGGGCAGAGGGAGAGGGACAAGCAGACTCCCTGTAAAGTCCAGTGTGGGGCTTGATCCCAGGACCCTGAGATCATGACCTGAGCTGAAGTCAGATGCTTAACCACTTAATCAACTGAACCACCCAGGCGTCCCTGGGGAGTCATTTTAGAATTCTGGTTCCCTCGGTAACCTTGCCTGTTGTGATGAGAAAAGTTAAAGAAATAGGGAGATTTTTTGCAAGAATTCAGGTGAAAGGTGATGGGCATCTGGGACTGGGGGTAGCAGTGGAGGTGGTGAGATATGGTCAAATTTTAAAAGAACATGAAAGTAGAAGTGATAGGATTTTGCTGACCCAACTAGATGTTGAGTATAAACGAGTCTGTGGAGTTGAGAAGAGCTGCATGGATCTTGGGCTCAGAGACTAGAGAAATGGAATTGCTATATGCTGAGACAAGGTGCTCTAAGGGAGGAATAGGTTTGGCAGGACTTTGGGGAGATGTTGCTTTGAGATGCCAGTAACATCCAAATGGAGATGCCTACCTACTCAAATATACATGTAGAATTTCGGAAAGAGGTCTGGTCTGACGACTGGGGCACTGTCACGTTATAGATAGTGTTTAAGGCCATGGGAGCGCATGAAATCACCCAGTGGAATGAAAGAAGAAGGAAGGAAGAAGTTCCAGAATGGAGCCCTGGTGGTTTCAAGGTTAGAAGTCAGACATGAAGAGAAACTTCTTAAGGAGAATGGAGGGGGCATGTGGTGAGGTAGAAGGAACACTGGGAGAAGAGCAGAAACCCAGGGGGAGATGGTAAAGAAGAAAGACCAACAGACAGGACAGTGAGACTCAAATGGAGAACTGGGCTTTGGATTTAGTAACACACAGGTCAGGGACCTTGAGGAGAACTGAGCTGTTTCAGTGGCCAGTGGGGGTAAGCCTTATTCCAGTGGGTTTAAGAAAGAATGGGGAGAGGAACTGTAGACAGAGATAAGACAAAGTTCTTTGAGGAGTTTTGTGGTAAAGAGAGCAGGGAGAAGGACTGGGAGGTTGGCAGGGATGTGGGATCCAGGGAGGATTTTCCTCTCCATCCCTCCCCCTCTTTTCCTTTCCTTTCGTGAGAGGTTACAGCACAATCAGATAGAGAGGAGAAAATGATGATGCAGAGGGCAGGAGAAATAGCTGGAGCCTTATTTCTATGCAAAGCAAAAGGGGTGGGATCAGTGCCCACAGGAGGATCTGGCTTCCAGCAGGTGCCAGAAAAGTTCACCTAGCGCCCTGGGAGGGGCAAATGCAGGTGAGTGCTCAGAGGGGCTGGTGGGAATGGAGGATAGTCTCTTCTGAGGGCCTCTCTTTTGTCATTAAAATAGGAAGCCAGCTTGTCAGCTGAGGGGATGCTGGGGGCTTGGGGAAGGGAGACACATGACAGAGTCTACCAGCAGCGTCAGTAAGGAAGCAGGTGGGGAGTGTGGGATTGCCAGGTTTATAAGACGCCACTGATACTGGGTTCTAGATTTTCTTTTCAGTACAGTCAAACCACTTTCATCTTCAGAAAATCATTACCGCGTAGATTAATCCCCCCCCCCCCCCCCCGGAGATTTAACAACAAAGATTTGAGTCATCAGGACGCCTGGGTGGCTCAGTCGTTAAGCGTCTGCCTTCAGCTCAGGTCATGGTCCCAGGGTCCTGGGATCGAGCCCCGCACGGGGCTCCCTTCTCTGCGGGAAGCCTGCTTCTCCCTCTCCCACTCCCCCTGCTTATGTTCCCTCTCTCGCTGTGTCTCTCTCTGTCAAATAAATAAATAAAATCTTAAAAAAAAAAAGATTTGAGTCATCAATTACAGACACCATGAAGTTATTTTGTTTGCTTTTATTTACTGATTGTATTTTGTTTTTCTAGCCATTAGTTATTTCAAATCCTACTTTCCTGGGTCAACTTTTGCAGGTCTAATGTTTACCATGTATTTCAAAAAGTTGCTCTTTTTATTTTCTGTTGACTGTTTCTACTACCTTTTTGCATTATTAATTGGATAAAATATGACAATTTATATGGGCTTTTAATGAAAAAATTTAGATCAATTCCCTTCAGATGTTTCTGACCTGCTCTACTGTCTCAGATTTGTATCTTAAATATTTCAAATTCAATTCCTCCCCATTCTTAATCACGTTAGACGGCAAGCCAAAGCAGGTACTGGGCCCAAAATGCCTTTCTCATAAAAAGCACATCATCGAAGCACCATGCTGTGCAATAAATTTAGGTGGTTAGGAAAGCAAGTGAGAAGA